>NC_141776.1:10000-167794 GCF_051362555.1 Lingula anatina
CATTTTCTTTTTTAACGGTGGCGCATCGACAAACACATATACTGAAATTAGTCGTTGCATATGCATCCATTTTTAACCCATAAAACCAACTTAAGAATACAAGTCTATTCTTTTAATCTGTGCAGTAACAAAGTATGGCACAGTGCTAGCATGAAAATTACAATTGCTAAAAAGCGAAAACATTCAGTGGCAACCCGTTCAAGAAGTGACCTGGGTCCAGTACAATGTACCTTTACATGATAGACACCTAGTGAGACCACTGGTCTAAAATAACAAAACATTCAGTGGCAACCCGTTCAAGAAGTGACCTGGGTCCAGTACAATGTATCTTTACATGATAGACACCTAGTGAGACCACTGGTCTAAAATAACAAAACATTCAGTGGCAACCCGTTCAAGAAGTGCCCTGGGTCCAGTACACTGTATCTTTACATGATAGACACTAGTGAGACCACTGGTCTAAAATAACAAAACATTCAGTGGCAACCTGTTCAAGAAGTGACCTGGGTCCAGTACAATGTACCTTTACATGATAGACACTAGTGAGACCACTGGTCTAAAATAACAAAACATTCAGTGGCAACCCGTTCAAGAAGTGACCTGGGTCCAGTACAATGTATCTTTACATGATAGACACCTAGTGAGACCACTGGTCTAAAATAACAAAACATTCAGTGGCAACCCGTTCAAGAAGTGCCCTGGGTCCAGTACACTGTATCTTTACATGATAGACACTAGTGAGACCACTGGTCTAAAATAACAAAACATTCAGTGGCAACCTGTTCAAGAAGTGACCTGGGTCCAGTACAATGTACCTTTACATGATAGACACTAGTGAGACCACTGGTCTAAAATAACAAAACATTCAGTGGCAACCTGTTCAATAAGTGACCTGGGTCCAGTACAATGTACCTTTACATGATAGACACCTAGTGAGACCACTGGTCTCAAATACGTTCTTCAGACCTGCATCATCCCTAAGATGAAATGACCCGCAGTTTTAAATTCCATTATTCCCAGATAAAAAGCAAAGGCGGAATTCAAATCAATACCATTTTCCGTACAGACGTCATGAAAAATTGATCATCTGAAGATTCAACGTAATGTAAAATGTATATGTGAAAATTGAAAGTCTAATTATAATTTCAACACCGGGAATCACCGGGGAATATCGCCAGAGATCTCAATCTGGTCGCCACTGAATGTGGTTTTCAATAAAAGTAAAATACTTTACCATTTATGGCTTGGGCTCAATCGCTAGCAATTTTTTTCTCTCGCTGCCTGGTTTGCAACTGCAAGAAGTTAGGCAGTATAGGTTCTTTCTATAATTGGCGTCTGGGTTGTTTTTATCATAGCCTGGAGGACACCAATTGTCGCATTTACAATCCCTAGGGGAGCAGTTATAGCAGTTCCACGAAGACGACATCGCCCCTCCGAGTACCAACAGTAACACAACGGCAACCAATAGCTTCATCGTGGATTGAGTAACGGTTTGTTCAACAGCAGAATTCCACTGGCGGGAACGGACTGCTTTCTTGGCCTCTTATACGAAGTTTTGCCAACCTACGACGATTAATCAATTTATACTGACAAGCACGAAATAAAATAAAGGAAATTGAGTCTCCAAAGTGGCGGAAAACATTACAGCCAAAAGATAACTACAGTCATATTTTAATGGGGAAAAGCTGCAATTACTGACAATTTGACCCAATATGCCAACCATTAAATGGCAAAATACCCTGTATTGTGGTTTCGGGCAAAAAAATTAAATTATGACTTGTCATTTTTCTGACCCACATTAATCGAATAATCAACAACCATGCACTAAATAATATCCCATTTATGACAACTATGTACTTTCTGATGATAGGTTAAATTAGCTGTCATTCCGTTGTAATTTAAACTGAATATAAACTAGTCAAATAAATGCACCGGCATATCCAGGTTTTCGGTTTCTCTCCATTGACACCCTAGCATTATCATAGAAACAGCTCCATATAAAAGTGTACTATAAAAGTAAGATATGTAGAGAAGATGGATGGAAAATAGATCGGTCTTGTCTCATTTTGTTTTGCTCGTTTTCTAATCATTCTCGGCTTTAACAATAGAATTATAAGCAATCAGAAAATACAGCAAAAAAAGTGAAAGTAGAACTCCTGCTAATTCATCTCTCTCAATCGTTACACGAATTAACAGACACATAAAATGAGCAACTTGTTACAATAATCTGCAATATCTTTCTCTTCATTGACTTGCACGCAAGGAAAGATAATCAAGGGTAGTGTACACGGTAACTTTATTGATGATATATATACTCTGTTTCTAGTAAAAAATATTTACACATGGGTCCACATGCACAGTTACAGATCTATGTTTTAGGTGATTTTTTCAAGTGCCACCTACAGAAGTTTTAGAAAAAAATATTTCTTTAGAATCATGCTGAAGTCATAGTCTAACACCAATTTGTGTACATGCATATACCAAGTAAAATAAGTCCTTTAGAGCAAAATATAGTAGTATATCCCATGCCAAAATATACTCTGAATGTAAAACAGGGTAATGCGGTGATGTCATTGTGAAGGGCTGTGCTCACTTTGGTATATGAGAGGGTTTTTACCACGCTTCTAACCCAACGAACTCAATGTATACAGTCTGTCAGTAGTATTACATGGTGCGGCAATGTATCATTTATGATATAAAATATATCAAAAATTGCCAAGGAATAAAAAAGAAACCACTGAAAGAAAATTAAGGGAAGGAAATATATATGCACTGAAGAGGATGCGTTTATGCCTGTGTGTTTTTTCCCTGTCTATTGCTATCTGCAGATGTTTCTGACAGCAGCACCCAGCAAACACGTCACGTTGGTATCACGTGGTTAATCCGTCGCTATGACGTTATATTGTGGTAGCGACGTGATGGCCACGTGATCCGAACGTGTCGTGTTTGATGGGTAGAACTATAAGTATTGGTGTTAATGGCTGGTAGCTGGTGTAACAAAGCTTCAAGGACACACTAGGGGGTATCAGGCGATATGGCACAACGTTCAACAGATGTAATGAAATGGTATCAGGACAATTCCTCCCCCCTCCCCCCCCCGGACGCCCCCCCCCCTCCCCAAAGAATATATACAAATATAAAGTACAGGGTATAAAGTTCAAATCTTTTCATCCAGGTATCCCTTTGATTATCTGTCACTTTTAATTGCTAGACTGCTACCCACCTACCCATTACTCACCATACTAAAATATTCGTAAAATTTGTTTACCCCACCTTTACCTGGAGAATAGGTGGTTATACTTTCATTATATATTTATTATTACTTTCTCGACTTGTATTCAGTGAAAAAGGAATTTGTTGAATAATGAAGTTGTATTTTCACACTAAAATATAAATAAATTAGATGAAATATTTTGAGCTTTACACTCTTTACTTTATATTTGTATGTAAATGTATATTCGTCGGGGGGATCGTCGGGGGGGTGTCCGGGGGGGGGATTGTCCTAGAATCAGTGAAATGGTCTGTCTTGTATCATCCGACAAACATGTAGGTGTCTTCACCTGAAAAGCACTTTCTTGTAAAGGGCATACTACCGTACTCTGTCACACCAACAGAACACTGCTGATGACCACTTTCTTGTAAAGGGCATACTACCGTACTCTGTCACACCAACAGAACACTGCTGCTGACCACTTTCTTGTAAAAGACATACTACCGTACTCTGTCACACCAACAGAACACTGCTGATGACCAGTTTCTTGTAAAAGACATACTACCGTACTCTGTCACACCAACAGAACACTGCTGATGACCACTTTCTTGTAAAAGAAATACTACCATACTTTGTCACACCAACAGAACACTGCTGATGACCACTTTCTTGTAAAGGGCATACTACCGTACTCTGTCACACCAACAGAACACTGCTGATGAGCCTTTGAAGGTCAAGTACTTTAAATATCTAAAAAGAACCATATTTCCTCTATTCTTCTCGACCAACTCCAATATTTCTTTTCCGATCATCAACTGATTTTGTGTTATTCCCATCGCAGAGAATGTACTACATGAGACCAAGCTTAGAACCCCTTTTAATAGTGTGGTTAATAATTAAGGAAGTGCTCTTAAAAACTTATTTTCTGCTCTCTGGTAATTTTTTCACATTTAGTTGCACTGACAAGTTTCAATTCGCAAAGGGTCATGACAAATAAGTAACAGCGGCAATTTCTATAGACTACACATGCGCCTGAAATGATAATATTAAAATGCAATTTGGTGACTGGTGCCAAAAGGTTTTTATTGTGTTTGTGTAATTTAGATCTGAAACAACTAAACACCCACGTATCAATGTTACATTAATCATAAAATACTTATAGTCATCTGTTGCCAGAATGAATGAGTAAAAATAAATACTGAAAATAACAACAGTAAAATGAATCATTGAAATAGGATATAAAGTAATGTTTATTGTAACAGACGTGGAGAGCATCAACAACCATCAAAATCTTAATATTATCTTGAACAACCTGAATTTTTTTTTACGTCAAATTTTAGAATTACATGATTTATGTCTGAAACATAGTAAGAGTCTGTCTAAATACAATATCATGTTCTAGGCTATTAGACTTGATGTAAAACTTCAGGTGTAGGTTTTGTCTGAAAAGCTACTGCAAACCTATTCATTTTACCGTTACTCTATGAATATGTTTATTTTATTTATTATTATTCTTTGTTTTTTTTTTTTTTTGCGGAGGTTGCATTTTGTTATAATTAAAAAAGATAGAAGAAAGACGCTCACTATCATGAAGAGTTTTTTCCAATATTTCGTCACCTTTAAGGAAATTCACCTTAAGCAAACGTAGGTATTTGAAATTTGCGGGAACGCACTAAATATTTTGCATCGATTAAAATGTCAAGTCAAAAACGTTAAAACGTTTCTAGGTCGTCTTTAAGACCTTAACATATTTATTGCTCATTAATGGTGCTTAGTTCCGACTGGCTTAAGCTGACTTTATATAAGGATGCAACCATCCACGCAAAGTTCTTAATAAAGGTAACTGCCACGGCCAACACAATGTAAGTAAGTCGTTTCTTGAAGGGGTTTGTAGTGAGTTGATTTAGTAACTGTTAGGACTCTTTTATGGGGTTTCTTGATTAGAGTAAAAAATGCCACGCTATTGTGTGTTTATAAGCGACAGAAAAGTAATAATTAAACAAGTGATCCATGGGTACATTGAGCATTTTCAAGTATAGAAGTTAAATTGCAAATGGAGACGCTTAAGACCATATAGTAGTGTACTATGAGTCGTAGATTAGCTAAAAGAGTATAATATTCTATATACAGTACTTCCACGGGGTTTAATTTTGTAAAACTGCAGTTTTAAAATATAATTTTTATCAACAAATTAAGTCATCTTGGTAATGTATAGGAGTTGTTTTACAAATTGTAGTCTCTTTTCTTCATTACTTTATAATTGAAAAGAATAACTTAAAGCGATCTCATGCATTGAATTATGCTGCTGTATTTATATATGTTGTAATTATATCAAGGGCACCGTTGCCTATCGATAAAATTGTTTTCTACTCTAACTCTCCTTCTGGCCAGTTTTTTCTAAACTTATTGCACTTCCTTATTTCATTTTAGTATCAAATTATGCACCCCTTCTTGTTTAAATGCCCTAAGTAACCTAAAGTGCGGTGTAATCTGTTCACGTTTAACCCATTAAACGTTACGCCTATATAACCGGGTGCCTATTAATGGACATTACCAATGTGACTTCAGATACCTACAGCGACTCCCGTGACTTGTGGTGACCTGTTGATAAATTTAAACTTCAAACTCTTCCACATGTTATAGATTTCAGGTTTTTGGTCTTTAATTAACAATACAGGTCCTGAGAAGGACGCAAACTTACGAGTAACAATTATAAATGTTTGCCAGTCTCCTTTAACTGTTGCGGAATCCAAAAGTACCTTTCTTTGTGCTCACATAAGTTATCTCGTTTTTATGTATGTCGTGTTCAGAAAACAGAAGCCTTAAAGCGAGGTATAAGCCAATTCATTAATGCAGTATAACATTTAATTTACCACTAACAACCTTTATTACCATTAATTAATTATTTCCTTATTTTTATTGCGACCTTAATGTATTGGTCCCAAACAGCGTTGAACGTTCAGTTGTAGACTTTATGCCACACCTAACCCTTTGCCACACCAAAGGAAAACAAGGAAATGGTTTCCATTTTTTTTTAAATTGATATTGTTTTAAACTCAGGCAGCAATCACATTCCCGCCAGCAGCGTCGTACTTTCTCTTTCCCCAGCTTCCATTCACGTGATAACATGATTTCATAATATGACCAGAAACTTCACAACAGGTGACAAATACATGACTAAAAAACGTAACTGATGGTCGACAAAATTGGAAGGTTGAAGACGCTTCTCTTTTCTATATTTATATGAAAACGTCTACCCTGCTAAAGGTGACTGGAAAGCCGTACAGTATGTGCTAAATGTCTTATGAAAGGGCATACACAGTGCGCCGAGAGCCATGCAGTAAGGACTGTAATAAATGCTTCCGACTCAACAAGAGGGCCCTATTAAATAATAAGACTTTAATTTTATTTCTTTAAGGATTTCGTGTACAATATTACTGCTGCTGTCGGTCCAGGCGATAGCTCAGTCAGACTTATGGTGGTGTCAGGTGTATCCACAGTGGTGTCAAGGAGCAGCAACAACAACAACAACAACAACAACAACAACAGCACCGACCACAACAAGGGGCCAGCTTTCATGGTGCGAGATGTACCCCTGGTGGTGCCAAACAACCGTAGCCTCCACTGTTCCATCTTGGTGTCAGCGCTATCCCTGGTTATGCCAAACAACAACTGAAACACCAACTACAACAACCGCACCAAGCTCAAGTAAGTTCATAATTTTCAAGATATTTTAGACGATAAAAAAACTGACAGCAAACGACAACAGGTAGGCAGAGAAATTCTACTGTGCTATTTCATGCAAGTAAGATTTCTCTCTGTAGATTTAAATCACATGCCCTTTGGGACAGTTCTGCAATGGCGACCGAACAGAGACGGCCAGGTGCGACGATTCTGCCATTGTTTGGTCAGTCTTAAAAGACTGTTTCCTCTAACCTTTGGACCTCTGCCTCACCTGAGCAGAACTGTTGATTTTAAAATTGTTTCAACAACATCACTTTAATAATTGTCACTCTTATGTAGGCCTGTAAATAGATCTGTTGAAATCACCAGTAAAAGAGCAATACCGATGTGGCCTAGAATCTAGGGTAATTGTCTAGGGGTGCTTTCCCAGAGATTCAAATCGATCTAAAGATTAAGTTTTAGATCGACCTAACTCCTTGGAGGTTCACGCTAAATTGCAGTCAGCAGAGCGGACACCATAGTTAATTACCCCCTTACAAATTTTAGTAGGCGAGACAGACGCTTAAGCCGGCCAAGCTGACAGTAATCTAGTGAGACTCCCCACAGGGATAGATCGATCTAAAAATCTATGGAAATGGGGTGAAACAGGACTCCCACGAAAACTGAGACAACAATGCGCAGGTTTTGCTCTATTGTCTTTAAGACAGTGACGTATTTATTAATCTATGGCAACTTCAAATATCTTTATTTATATAACTGGAATGTATCTGAAATAGCCCTGGTGGGAACTCGGGAAGCGTGTCAGGGTGTGTAAGGGTGTGTTAGGGTAAATTGACTCATTAACGTTTAAAGTGGAATATTCAACGCAAATATGTATAGGTAAAACTTTTGATATGGTCAGTGCAGAGTAAAGACATGTATCCCTGATATCGATGGATATTAACAAAATGATAATTATACATGTACGGTAACTACCTGCAATTTTATGATATGCCTCACTCATTCAATTTGTTCAAGAATTATTAGTTTTCTTAATCATAAAAATTATGAACTAAGCCTAATATTAACAACATTAAAATTTACATAAATATTTTCATGCATTGCTGACAAAACATTAATTTAGAGAATAGGTCTATTATATATCCATTTTGTTTGATAAGCAATTACCGTTTAGAGACGGAGCTATTTGGAGGTTTATGAAAAGACCCTTTGTTGTCTTTCCAGCTTGTGAAGGTTGCATCTGTGGGTATCTTCTGGAGCACTGGCGATATAGAACTTGGAACATGCAGGCATGTGGTATGTAGGACACAAGTTCTTCTCCGCTCGCTCGCTCGCTCGCTCTCTCTCTCTCTCTCTCTCTCTCTCTCTCCGCGCGTGTGTTTGTGTGTGGGTAATAATGTTCTTTTTAAAGTTTATATTGCATTTATCGATTGGAAACACGACAGTTGCGCCCTGAAGTAATACTGTGAGATATTAGTCTATAAAGAATTGGTGAGAGTGAACAAGGGCACGTGATTGAAGCCAACTGGCCTCCTCTCCTTCGCTTTCCTGAAATCCTACTCCATCACTTCAAAATAACAAAATCAGTCTGCGAAAAAAAAAACTGTAAGACTAGTATATTATCCCTTTCCAACACCAGTTTTCAAGAATCTACTGACCCAAATAAGAAACAGTGAAATTTACAAAACTTGACTGGCATACATGGTCTCCATTATTTGGCATTTAATTGAGGACAATTTTTACTTGGCAGTTTGTTTGCAAAATTATTATCATTGTTATCATTTAATACGTTCAGTCTCTCTTTTTCGGATATAAGGATGATAATTTCATGATAACTTTATCATGTACATGTATTATTATTATTCCTGTTGTTTAATGTATTTCCGTTCTGCTTCCAGGGTCTGGCTACCCACCAGCTGTACAGGGAGCCAGTCTCCGTGAGTTATTTCAACTATTATCTTCACCAAGACGCTCCATTTTGAACCATATTGCCCCGTACTAAAATGACTTTGAAGCGTGGCTTTGTTTTTGATTCTATTAAAACAGTAGTGTTATGAACAGGAACACATGCCACAAGGGTGCTACATGTGGTGTCTTGTTATTGTATGATAAAATGCCAAATTTTATTATAAAATCGTACAGGCATTTTATTTGTTTTATTTCTTTTCAGTATCAGTGTAGTATCAGTAACATAGCCAACGTTATATTCTCACAGGTATGTTCGGAAATAACAAATCTTTTCACTTGATTAATTACCGTGTTTTTTTTTTTCAGCGTGTCCTGGATGTGCATGTCGCCAGTGCAAATGTAACCTGGTAAAACAGCAGTTCCACCAAGAACAATGTCGTAAGTAGATACATGTCTATAGTCTAAATGTTACCTAGTAAAACAGCAGTTCCATCAAGAACAATGTCGTAAGTAGATACATGTCTATAGTCTAAATGTTACCTGGTAAAACAGCAGTTCCACCAAGAACAATGTCGTAAGTAGATACATGTCTATAGTCTAAATGTTACCTAGTAAAACAGCAGTTCCACCAAGAACAATGTCGTAAGTAGATACATGTCTTTAGTCTAAATGTTACCTGGTAAAACAGCAGTTCCACCAAGAACAATGTCGTAAGTAGATACATGTCTATAGTCTAAATGTTACCTGGTAAAACAGCAGTTCCACCAAGAACAATGTCGTAAGTAGATACATGTCTATAGTCTAAATGTTACCTGGTAAAACAGCAGTTCCACCAAGAACAATGTCGTAAGTAGATACATGTCTTTAGTCTAAATGTTACCTGGTAAAACAGCAGTTCCACCAAGAACAATGTCGTAAGTAGATACATGTCTATAGTCTAAATGTTACCTGGTAAAACAGCAGTTCCACCAAGAACAATGTCGTAAGTAGATACATGTCTATAGTCTAAATGTTACCAGGTAAAACAGCAGTTCCACCAAGAACAATGTCGTAAGTAGATACATGTCTATAGTCTAAATGTTACCTGGTAAAACAGAAGTTCCACCAAGAACAATGTCGTAAGTAGATACATGTCTATAGTCTAAATGTTACCTAGTAAAACAGCAGTTCCACCAAGAACAATGTCGTAAGTAGATACATGTCTATAGTCTAAATGTTACCTAGTAAAACAGCAGTTCCACCAAGAACAATGTCGTAAGTAGATACATGTCTATAGTCTAAATGTTACCTGGTAAAACAGCAGTTCCACCAAGAACAATGTCGTAAGTAGATACATGTCTGTAGTCTAATTGTTACCTGTGCAGTTCACACACTGTATGACAGGTACAGAAGTGAATTTCTATTTCTCTTGTTATTTTTTTTTTTATTTTCGCTTTTTCTTTCTTTTTCGTTTATTTAATTATATTTTCAATAGAGAATATTTGGACTGAAAACCATTTTACTAGAGAACATTTTGTATGAACGTAAAAAGGGGAAGTCAACACTTGGCATGTGGTGACAAAAGTTAAAATCGCGGTCATCTCCGTTCTTCTTCTCTGTTATTTAAAGACTATTCACTAAGTATGTTCTTCCAGCTCGCATAGGCAGACGCAAGCGTCAGTCTACCTGGGGCAATAATATCTGCACGCTGATGCCATGGATCCAAGGTTGCACTCAGACGACAACAACACTACCGCCACCTTCAGGTATGTTCACTTTATGTTTAGCAAAAAAATATATTATTATTATTATTATTATTATTATTATTATAACATGTTTCTTTGTAACAGTATTATGCTAACATGTAGTACACCCACATCATTGTGAAAATTATACTCTTTCAGATTGCAGAAATTGCGACTGTGATTTTCTCCTGGGGGAATGGCGAAGTCGATGTGGTAAGACAACGTCAGCTCTTATACACCCCTAAACCGAACGGTAGAAAGTACTGAACAAACGGTGGCATTTTTTTTTTTTTTTTTTTTTTTTTTTTTTTTTTTTTTTTTTTTTTTTTGATTTCGAAGAAAATATATTTTAAATCATTGAATACTAAGGCAATGCCAGTACTTGGACGAGATACCCGTATCCATCAGTTCCATTGTATTGATGACCTACCCTGTGATGACAGTGATTGGTGACTTCAAGCAATGCACATTTATTTGAAATATTTATTGAATTTTTGTAAGTTTGCATATCAAACGTTTTCTCTTTGTCATATGTTCCTAGTTGGAAATTACGAACAATTAATGAAGTAAGAAAGAATATTAAGCACAGACTTGAGACAAGATATACACCACAATACATGAAGCATAATGTTCGATTTCCATTTCGGTTTTCTTCACAGCCTGAAAGGGGCAAACATATTTACCTAAAGAAAGGCACCTTCCTAGCTTATCGATCTGTATGTTTTGTTTTCAGGACAATCCACTCCACCACAAGGATATATGAGCACGAACCGTAAGGATGTATTTTATCAAAACAAACATGCAAGCATATATTTTAACGCGGTTTCTAGAGAAATGCTTCCCAAAGGGAGTAAGAAGTTTGTCAAACTCTGGTCATTTTGCTTCTTGGGACAGAAAAATTGAAACCTAAATAGAGAAAAATTTTCGTGTATATGGCAAACCCTATCTTCTTACATATGATTTAATGTTACTGCGTTCTTTGACAATGGGATGTTTGAACGTTTTTCGAGTATTTTCGATATTTCCAGAGTGTCAAGGATGTTCCTGTCAAGAGTGTATTTGCAGGTTTATAAGGAACACATACAACTCTGTATGCTGTGAGTATAAGTTTTCTTTACTGATACGTAAATGACGTAGTCAAACCTTTTTGCCCGACGCACACGTAAAGCTACCGGCTGAGCTACGGGAGCTAGCCAGAATTTAGACGTGGATATGTTGGTTATGGGATAGTGCGAGCTGCAATCTGAAGTACAAAGTTTGGGAGATTTAAGACATAAACTCACTACATTGGCAAGGGTTGATTAACCCCCCCCCCCAAAAAAAAAAAAAAAAAAAAAAAAAAAAAAAAAAACAACAACAACAACAACATATTGTATCAGCGGGGGCAAAAAAAAGCGTTAAGTAAGTGGTCATTGAGTGAAAATCTTGGACCGGATTCACCTGTACAAAATAGTGGAAACTGGACAAGTATCATAGAGGACTCTCTCAAATACTGGCCTTTCAAAACCCTGTGAAACTCATGGTCAAACGTTGTGGTCACACCCGATCGTACATGTCCAGTAATCTTACCCACAAAATTAAGGCGGCCCATCAGGACGGGGTGTTTAAATACGGTTCGATCTTGAACTTAAATGTAACAAATACGGTTACACTATAAACATTGCTTACTTACTTACTTGGGACCTCCTGTCCAACGTAGGACATTGGGCGGCAAATAGACATTGCTGCCACTCACTCATTAACATCGTATCAGAACCAACGTGTTTTAATAACAAGACCATAAAATTTGTTAAACTTTGAATAGAGCATTTCATACTTATATATGTTCGTTTAGTGCGTTTGACAACGGAACCGATTCCAGTGACAGCCCCCGTCAATGCCACGCCCACAGTAATTGACAACACTTCTACCGCACTAACAACAGTGTCAACAACACAACCCTCGACAACTGCACCAACAACGAAACCAACAAGAGAATCCATGTCAACAGTAACATCAACTGAAACTGCAGCAACAGAACTAACAACAGAAACCAAGACAACTACAGCAATAACATTACCTACAACAGAAACGAAGACAACTACAGCAACAACAATACCAACAACAGAAACCACCACAACCGTACCTAAAACGGTTACTGCTCCTATTTCAGTGTCAGTCACGCCGCCGACGACTCCACCGCCGACAACACCGCCACCGACAACTCCGCCGCCAACAACACCGCCACCGACGACTCCACCGCCAACAACACCGCCACCGACAACTCCACCGCCAACAACTCCGCCGCCGACAACTCCACCTCCGACAACTCCACCGCCGACAACACCGCCACCGACCACTCCGCCGCCGACTACTCCGCCGCCGACTACTCCACCGCCAACAACTCCACCGCCAACAACTCCACCGCCAACAACTCCGCCACCGACAACTCCACCGCCGACAACACCGCCACCGACCACTCCGCCACCGACAACTACAGCCCCGCCGTGCCCCTGCAGGAGCCCGTTCACGTTCACTGACCATGCGTGCAATACCCAGGCCGAGTGTGGCGGCCCGTGCAGCTACTACGTGGGGATGCCCTTTGCCAGCACTGGGGCCGCGGGAATGTGCCAGTCTTTTGGGGGACATTTGGTGAAATTTACGACGGCAGCTTGTTGGAGTGCGTTGGAGACTTACCTTGCTGGACAATTGGGTATGTTCATAGTGTCCCTAGGTTCTGAATTGCATACTAAGTTTTAAAATTCTGGAGTGTTTACAGTCTTACACTAACGAAAGAGAAAGAGAGAGAGAGAGAGAGAGAGTGTGTGTGTGTGTGGGGGGGGGGGGGGCGCCCGCATACTTATCCAAGACTAAGTGGATAATAAACAAATGGAATTATATTAAAGTTGCCTTGCATTATTGTATAAATCGCCTCCTGAATTGTAGATTTTTCATAGACGTGTTTTCCACTTAGAGGAGTTATCGCTTCATTTCCTGTGTCACAGACTACTACACGTAGAACGATGTGAGTAGCAATGACAAACTTCTCGACGGTTTACATGGTACAAATGAACCAGTTCCGATAAAATATTATATTCACATTTATTCCAGGTACAATTTTGTTATTGATACTTTAATATGTAACTGAACCGTGTATTGATATTATAACAAAACAAATGAAACATTATTTACAGATTGCCTCTTACAGTGTATGACTAAACGGTTTTTTTTTTTTTTTTGTCTTCCAGGTGCTCAAGACGTCACGATGTTCACCTGTGGCAAAGTGACCAGTTTTAACGACCCCACCCTAGTCATAAACTGGTGGTGTCCTGGTAAGATGAAAAAAGAATCGTTTTTAAACGAGTTGGGTGTGTTTTACAAAGAACTTTATTCTAAAACTGGTGTTGGCTTTTAGAACAAACTTTAGTCTACTTTCATCCACAATAAATTGGTTATAGTCGTCCAATTAAATAAATGATTCTGTTGCACCTGTTTTTATACAAAAACATCGCTCTTAATGATACGATTAAGATGAAGTTATGGTACATAAGTTACCACGTATTTATCACATTTTCTGTCTATTAGGTGTTTGTGGCGGCACCGCGTCCACCGTGAGTATCGACGACTTTGCACGAGCCACGCCCTTCGTACCGCCGACAGCTGGAGACTGCATCGCCGTCCGTTATACCCAGAACAACATCCATCTACAGTTTGTCGACTGTGCCTCCAACCACCACTTTATCTGTCAAGACACTTGTCCTTGAGGATCGCCATAGAGGATCGCTTTAGTCTAACCTGTCCATGTTATAAAAGCCAAATAATAAGCTTTTGTCTGTTATATAGATAATTCCATGAAATCTTAACGATTTTCAAACAGTATATTTAATCTTGTGATAATTTGTGTTCATCAGAATAGCTTGTGCACAAGACATTCCAAAAAATAAAAAAATCGTTTCTCTTTCCATTTCGTTTCTATATGTTTATTTATTTGCTTTTAAGATACAAGAATGACATATATATAACTTAATAGTCGGACATTTATTCCTTGAAACGCACGGTAGATCATTTGCAAGGAAGGTGCGGTTTTATAATAATAATAGTAAATGATAATAATAATAATAATCTGTGGAGCGGAAAATGTATGTACAGATTTGTATAGGCAGGGTCGTAGCCTGAGCAAAATGCCAGGGGGGGCAGTAAGCGGAAACGAGGGGGCGAAGCCCCCGAGGGGGGAGGGTGTGTCTCCCTCTCTCGATTGTTGAATGATTGTCTAGTGGCCATAAGTGCATTTTCTCACAGAATTGACACCAACTTTGCAATTTTTTTTTACCTTTGCGATTATTATTATTATTTATTTATTTTTTTTTTTGCACCTCAAATCCCAGGGGGGGCAGCTGCCCCCCCTGCCCCCCCGGAGGCTACGGCCCTGATAGGGCTACATAAGACCAAGTGATGTTGAGAAGATTGCTCACCAATGCTTTATGAAGCAGGTACTTGATGATGCCGGATACAGGGGCGGATTTAGGCCATCTTCTGGGTCTTCCGGAAGACGGTCAGATTTTCAAGTTTACATTGACGGGTATCTATTTTTTTCTGTCGGAAGACGGTCAAAAAATGGAGGATTGATCAACAAATATAATATGGAAGACTGTCAGAAAATATCTCTGGATCCGCCCCTGGGATATACCTTCTGATATATATATGTCTATTTAGTATCGTGAAAGAAAAGCTTGCATGTCTGATGGCCGCGAAGTTTCTCTCAGCGCTAGTCACTTGTGTTGTGATCTGCATTTGTGCGTGACATCATTCACAAATGTAACTATGGCAGTCACACTGCTCAGTGTTAGAAGAAAAGAAAGCTGCATAGAGTCTAAAAGTGTAAAATCAATAAACAATTCGAGAATAAATTGATCTTTCCGATGCCTCTTATATAATATGTTTTATTTCCTCTTAACAATTTTAAATAACTATCTTATAAAGTTTATTCTCCATAAACGTTTTAGCTATGTATGTTATTGTAAAATCCAAGTATTTTAACAACAATAAATATTATATTTAATTTGAATAAATAAGGAATATGTAACAGATTTGGTGGTATCAGTAATCTTTCTACAGATGTTTTATTGTGCGTTTGTATAAAATCTACTAAATAACGTAAATCAGTCGTCATTGCTGTACTAAACGAAGGGCCATCAAGGGGCTTACCTGTTCGTACTTCTATGGAGAGGATGAGTTAACAGCCACCCTTTTCCAAACTAATCTGTAGCCTGAACTTATTTTCAGATCACCCCTATCGTATTTGAATCCATGATATTAATTACATAGTATGATAAACGAATATAAGAGTATATAGTGACTTTTTGTGCCATTCAACTAAATCTTCCCCAGATTAAAATGATCAGTTGACCGTAGGCTCCTATTTTGAGGAAATCTTAATTTTTGGAACCTATTTTTGCCAAACATTAGGCCTATGGTAATTATTTGGCACAAACTTAACGATTTTGCTCAGAAAAAAAGCAGTGACATTTCCTTGTGAGGTTAAAAAATATACCCACACGTTTAATGGGGAATGCAACATTTCATAAAGTGTAACAGTTGCCGGTAGAAGGGATGAGCAATCGAAAGCATTACTCCACAATATGTCCATAGATCACAAAATACACCGACTTTTATCTAGATCTGAGACAAATAAAATCATGCCATATAGTCACCGTCGAACTCAAAAATATACAGTTGCAAAACCAAGAACTGTCAAATCTTCAAAGAAATTCCTATCTTGGACACTGAATACTTACAAATATTGGCCTGACTTCTAGGCCCGTATTCCAGAATCTCCCTTTAGCGTTAAGGCAGACTTAAAGTCGACCTTATGCGAAATTTGTATTCCAAGACCTTTCTTTATCTCACTTGAAAGGAATCACTTAACAATCATCCTTAGCAAAGGAATCGGTCATTTCTAGAATCTGCCTTTGCTTAAAGATTTCCTTTATTTTCGGCTGAGGATTCCTTCAAATGTAAGGTTGGTCTGGAGTAACTTTTAGTCTTCCTTAAGCAGCCATCGTGTACATTTCTCTTGTGAAAATCAGCTCCATGGAGGACTATGTAAACCAACATGCCTACCTAAATTCAAAAACATTAAATTCAACTAGAAAAAGCACTCCGAGAGCGGAGACCTCCGCCAAGGCAGCAAAGTCTCCACCCAATTTTCATTCTATAATGATTTAGTTTTTTATTTTTGATTATCGATAGATTATTTATCCGGATCACCACCAAAAACTAATCATCTGTTCCTTGGCCCACTTGTGACAGTTCCTGAAAATTCCATCACAATCGGCCGATAACTTTTTGAGTTCTTTTTGATTATTGATTATTGATTGATTATTGATCTTGATCACCACCAAAAACTAACCACTTCTAATATAATCCATTTCTGACCTACCCTGAAAATTTCATCAAAATCGGCCTGTAACTTTTTGATTTTATGTTGATGACAAACAGACAGACAGACAGACAGACAAACAGGGATGAAAACATAACCTCCTTGGTGGAGGTAACAAAAAGACAGACAAACAAACAGGGGTGAAAACAGCCTCCTTGGCGGAAGTAATACATTTGCTCGAGGATAGGCTTTTCTCTGTTGACTAGTTGCATCAGTAGCTGCTTTTCGATATCAGAAAAGGGATAATGTCCATATGCACTGTTGCATGACTGAAGTTGATCAGTTGACCCCAATTATACAACATTACTGAGGCGTTTTTACCAAGGAGGGTGTCACAAAGGCCTACTCTAACCAATGAGGAGCTCCTTTATGTCAGTGCCCCTTACCTAAAGACTGACTTTTGTCAAAGTAATTCCTTATCAAAGGAGAGGCTAAAGTGTGGTCTTAGCATACCATTTCGTTAGGCCTTCCTTTACCAAGGAACACCTCATCAAAGGAAGCCTTTATAAAAGTTGACCTTAGGCCTATTTTAAGGAACATCTTGGAATACGGGCCCTAGTGTGTTTTCCTCAGAGGATCAAATGTTTTATTTCCTCTTAACATTTTGTAATAACTATTTTAATAACTATCTCATTAAACGTTTTAGCTATGTATGTTATTGTAAAATCCAAGTATTTTAATAGCAAAAAAAAAAAAAAATAATAATTCAAAGGTAGTCTAATATTACTTACTGTTCTAACATGTGGATTGACAACGTTTTCCCATGTTTAATTGTCGTGTTTTCTTTCTTCACTCTCCCGCCATCCGCGCCATATACCACTGGTTAACGCACGAAGACGTGTCGTGTGAGGCCTAAATATGGCGGCTATATGGCACTTAGGACCAGGAACTAGGTGTCATATTAGTCCAGAGAGTTTGTCAATAATATAAAAAAAAAATAATATTATTGACAAACTCTCTGGACTAATATGACACCTAGTTCCTGGTCCTAAGTGCCATATAGCCGCCATATTTAGGCCTCACACGACACGTCTTCGTGCGTTAACCAGTGGTATATGGCGCGGATGGCGGGAGAGTGAAGAAAGAAAACACGACAATTAAACATGGGAAAACGTTGTCAATCCACATGTTAGAACAGTAAGTAACATTAGACTACCTTTGAAATTGCCATATAAACACACAGTTCACAAATGTAGTCCATGCAGCAAGATGGAAGGTATAAATCCACCTCATATTGTGTGGTGTAATTTTGTCGGTCAGCTTCATTCGATATTCATACAAAGAAATTAAGAAGTGGGAGCTCAAAGCCAGCTAGGGCGCTACAGCAGATCTTATATAGTTGCGTTTAAACTAAGCTTTCATATACATTGAAATAATACAAGACAGTGGTACAATCTGTTATATGAAAGGAATTATATCTTTAATGAAGATGGATGTTTGAATTTGCAGTGAAGTAATTTCAGTTAAACAGTAAGTATAACTATGCCAAAGGAACTGGTGAAAGATATTTGAATTGTTTGATTTATAATAGTGATTAATCCTAAAAGAGTAAAAGCTTAAATATATGAATAAAGCATCCTAATTTTTCTGTATATTTTCATGCAGATGTACAGAGGTCACTACATATGACAAGAAGATGGATCCTCGACTAACATCTCTGATGGCACAGTACAATGGCCTGCAGGCTCCTATCCCTTATGTGCAGCCAAACCCTACTGCTATGATACCTGGTGCATACGGTGGTATGGGCTTGTCTCCTGGCCTTGCTACGACAGGCCCCTATAGTGTCAGCCAGGACCTCCAGCTACTGAGAGCTATGGGACAGGAGAATGTGATCTTCAACAGGACAGAGGGGCCTGATGAAATGACTGCAGAGATTGGAAAGATGGCACAGGAAGGGGTGGAAGAAATGAAAAGGTTATAGTCAACATTTCATAGAATAGATGATATAAAGAATGTGAATATATGACCAACTTGATGTATCTTTTGAAAATTATTTTATTGAATTAATAATATTTCTTAAGGAAAAAAATTATAAATAATGTAGAAAAAAGAAAATACAATTTCCAATTTTATGTGGATAGTTTCACCATTAACAGTGAGTGTTAAGATCATTTATGCAGTGACATGTTTCAAAATACATGTCTTGAAACCGTGTTCTAGTTATAAGCTGTTTCACCAGATACTCGTAGGTATTCTGTCAACTAATTTTTTACTGGTGATGTTGAATGATTGATGTTTTGCTGATCGTTTATATTTTACAGTGATGAGGTGTTCTCTACTTACAAACACAACCCAATACTCCCGGACAGTCAGGAACACCCAGGAGATATAGTAGAGGCTGGCTCTCTGGCTGTAAGTATATAAATACAACCTAATACTTCCAGACAGCCAGGAACAGGCTGGCTCTCTGGCTGTTAGTATATAAATACAACCCAATACTTCCAGACAGTCAGGAACAGGCTGGCTCTCTGGCTGTAAGTACAAAATTAATATGCACAATATTGTGTAGTCATTGTTTTTCATTGCCTTGTTTTATTAGACCAAAAAATGGACTAGTCTTTTGTGGCCATGATAGTAAAATCTGCCACATAAGGTAGTAGTTCAACCAAATGACAAAGTTTGGCTGTTTTAAGATGGGAAGGAAGTGGCTAATGTTTCAGACCTGTACTTCCTTTAAGAGTTCTACTATTTACATTTACCTTGACTTGAAGTAGACCAACTTTTTAGCTAACTGTAACAAGTTTGTTAAACCATCCTGAGATTTCCCCAGGGTTATGTCATTGTCAAGGTGTTGATATAACCACCAGTGACCAGCCTAACACCACATTAGGAGGACGTGATACTGCAATGGCCATAACATTGTCAAGGTGTTGATATAACCACCAGTGACCAGCCTAACACCACATTAGGAGGACGTGATACTGCAATGGCCATAACATTGTCAAGGTGTTGATATAACCACCAGTGACCAGCCTAACACCACATTAGGAGGACGTGATACTGCAATGGCCATAACATTGTCAAGGTGTTGATATAACCACCAGTGACCAGCCTAACACCACATTAGGAGGACGTGATACTGCAATGGCCATAACATTGTTTGCTCAGAAATAGACTAAAGAAATTCTTTGTTCAATATGTTAAAAGTTCAATATCTTAATAATAGTAAATACACAAAAATTACTATAACTCAGTACTTTGACACCAAGTACTGAGAAGTCAGTATCCTGTGAATTCAGCTGAAGAATCTTTTGAAAATTCTCTACTTGCAGGAATCATTTTTGTTGAGAAATGTCGTGTTTATATTTCCACAATTGTCCTCTATATTTTAAGAGATAAATATCATGTTTATATTTCTCTACAGGCCATCTCTCTTCCTAAACCAGAGTACAACCTGTATGCATCCATTCCTAGTGACATCATCAGCAGCTGTAAACTGAGCAGTCTTCAACTTGAAGGGATTCTCTATGCTGTAAGTATACCACCCCATATCAACACTACCTATGGCATGTACAGTGTTGTAAACTGTTGTAGTGCATGTTGTCATTTTGAAGTTCAGAGCTGGTGTGTGTCAGCTTCCTCAGTTTCAAATATCTAAATCAATTAAAATACTCATCTGATATGTAAAACAGCTTTGGAACTCTGAAGAGAAATTTGAAATAGAAGCTGGCATGCAGCAAATCTTAAACTTAGATTATCAACATATGGGTTCTGAAACAGACACTTATTTTCAGTTTATATCATTTTTCACAATTAGGAAAATTACAGATCAAATAAACACTGAAATGTCTTACATTAAATCTTAAAATATAAGAGGTTATGAACTTATGAATAACAAACATTTTCTAATTATTATCAAAATTGAAGTTAGCTTTGTGGCAAAACTTAATAATTAAATTAATAAAAGTTTTAATTAATTTTAAACCCCCTTACTAAAATTTTCCTTGCTTGTGTTGCAGTAAAGGTAATAATGTTAACTAGTATTGACTTTGAAAACTTGTTTTTAGTGCCAGCGTCACCAGCATATTTTACCTGATGGAAGAAGAGCAGGGTTCTTCATGGGAGATGGGGCGGGTGTGGGTAAAGGAAGACAGGTAGATATCATGGGAGATGGGACAGGTGTGGGTAAAGGAAGACAGGTAGATATCATGGGAGATGGGGCAGGTGTGGGTAAAGGAAGACAGGTAGATATCAAGGGAGATGGGACAGGTGTGGGTAAAGGAAGACAGGTAAATATGACAAAGAGAATATTGCATAAAGTTACGGACTTATTTGAAGATAAAATTCTATATTTAATTTCTCACATGACACTGCCTTCATATAACTGTTGTAAGCACTGAAAACTTGGCATAAATAGAAACATTTTCATTAAAAATATATGCATTTAAAACAAACAAACAAAAATTATTGCACAGGTATTGTGTTTGTTTCTTCAAGTATTTGCTTATAGTGCATTTCATGTTCTCAGGCATTTCAAAATTTGTGGTAAAATAATGAAGCATTCATATTAACTGAGTGATGAAATCAACTGGTAACATGCATTGAAACAAATGCAGATTTATGGTATCTTACCTTTCATCTCCAGATAGCTGGGATTCTCCTGGACAACTTTGCTCGTGGTCGAAACAAACACATCTGGTTCAGTATCTCTACTGATCTGATTGTTGATGCTAGAAGGTATCTCATAGTAAATTATTTAAAAAAATTATATGTAAGTCGCTAATAATTGAAAGGTCCTTGAAAACATTGGTTTTGATATTTTATTTATTTGTTATTTATTTATTAAATAATACAATATATTGTTTGTTGTGTTATTATATACACAACTGTTGAAACTGAATTTTGTTACAATCTTTGCAGTTAAAAATATATTTATGAGAAAAAAACTTAAGTATTCTGATTCAGAACATCAGCCCTTAACACCCTGTACATCTTGTCTCCATCAATATAATATATTTTACTGATATATGTAGGGATCTGACTGAATATAATATATATTACTGATTTATGTAGGGATCTGACTGACATAGGCTGCCACGTGAAGGTCATTGAAGGCTGTCAGCAACTGGACAGAGAAACAAGGTAGGTGAAATAGAGCAAAGACGTGTTTACAACAAGGCCAGTTATTCCCAGCCATTTACTATGTTCTTGTCTAAGTCCGTACTGATGTGAACTTGGCCTTTAAGGTAAAGGGGTGAAGTTTTGATACAAAATTCTCCAAGAAAAGGGGAATCAATTTTTGTATTGATGCTAAAACCTTTTTATAACATTTTGACTAATTGTAATGTATAAATCACATCATTGTATGATTTTAGTATTTAATTATTATTTCCAGAGTTCTTGGTCTGCCAGCAGGGTTTAAAGAAGGAGTCATCTTCAGTACTTACGCAACACTGGTGTCATCTGTGCAGAAAGGTATAGAGCTAGTGTACATCCTTTCAGGGTCTTACCACAAAAATTATTGTCATTCAAAAAAATCTGTTTAATATTTATTAGATGTTGAATGTAATATATGATACTGATCCTGCCATTCCCATTACATTATTGAGATTTTCCAAAAAGTGCTATTTTGGAGCATTTCTTGACCTTGGTATACTTATATTTATTGAGTTTATTTTTACTATTTTGCTTCCTAGGTGGCAGTTCAAAGCAATCCAGGCTTAAACAGCTGGTGGATTGGTGTGGGGGAGAGGACTTTGATGGATGCCTCATATTTGATGAATGCCACAAAGCAAAAAATTTTGTCCCTGTAAGTTTACAAAAATGTTTCTAGGCAGATCTCTGAGTTAGAGAAAGGTACTTAAAATATTTTTCATGAAGGCTGATTTTGTAAGCTGTGAACATAAGACACATGTCCGTCTCAATTTTTGTACCACATACTAGTAGACTGCATATACTATCTTATGCCTGGATGATTTCACTATTTTAGGGCAAAGAGCAAGCCAGCACCAAGGTGGCCATGGCAGTTGTCACAGTGCAGAGGTAGCCAGTGTTGAATTAATTGACAGATTTATTTTCTTATCTAAGAGTGAAAATTGAAAATTTTAATTGTAATAGTTTAAGTATAATCAGATTGATTCATCTAAATGAATTTTGAAAGAAAATGTTTCCTTCATTTGTACAGAATTTAGTTTTTATTATACATGATCTACATGTATTTGCAATTATCTACTTGTTTTAGGGCATTATTTTCCAAATAGTTAGTTCTTTGTTAAAACATCCTGTGAATCAATGTTCTTTGATTAAGTTTCACATTTCACTGCTTATAAAATTAGTGTAATTGTCAGACTGATTATCTCTGCATTCTAGGTTATTGAGGGTAATTTAACTATTATCTCTACATTGTAGGTTATTGCCAAAAGCTCGTGTAGTGTATTGTAGTGCCACGGGTGTCACTGATGTTAAGAACATGGTGTGTATTTTGAATGGTCTCTTTGACCTTAGTAAGGATTGAAAACCATTTGATTGAACCTTATATGATGCTTGACAACTAAATATATTAAAATGAAGGACTCTTTTTTTATATATCATTTTATATTAATTCAGGTGTGATTTGTTGTAATAAGACAGTTGTTTTCAGGGATGGGATTTTGTTTCTTTTTAATGGATTAAACAAATTTTGTAATAAGTAAACTTAAAAGAATAGCATGATTTTGCCAAAAATTCAGAAAACAGTAGTTTGTTTCCAACCTCTTTTGTATTCCCAGTGTCTACTTTTAAACTTGATTCGTCATTTTTTTCTTTTCTTCCTTATTTGATGTAATTTATGTAACTGTTCAGGCATTTATGGAGAGGCTTGGACTGTGGGGAGATGGAATGCCTTTTAAGTCATTTGAACACTTTATGGAGTCTGTGCACAGAAAAGGGTTGGGTATGTATTTTATCTTTAGGGAGTCTGTACACAGAAAAGGGCTGGGTGTGTATTTTATTAAGGTTTCTGTGACATAACAATTTGACATGACTATGACCCAGCAAATTATTTACTATCGAACTTTTTTTTTTTACATTTTTTGCTTTAAATCAGTATTTTACAACCTTTAATCCTGTTTGTTATATAAAGAGGGTAATAAATAAAAAATAATACTTTAATAATAAAGATAATAATAATAAGTTACTGTTACTGTACCAAGGCTGGTTTGATGGGAATGCATTTGAGCCAGACTTGGTAATATTGGCTGTTTACAGAACAGCAGCTATTTTTAATGAGTGATTTCCCCCCAGCAGCAGCATTTCTATTAGAAAGTCCTTCCTCACTAATTCCTGGTGAATCTTGTATTGAATTGCTTCATCCTGGGATTTTTCATAATATGGTTTATAACAGACAAAATATGTGTGTATTTTAATGTCCTGCATTAATTTTAAATGTATTATTAATATATTTACACCAGGGGTTGCGGAGATGTTGGCCATGGAGATGAAGTCTTCAGGAATGTACGTCTCTAGAGGTCTGAGTTTTAAACAGGCAGAGGTAAGATGGTGAAGTTCAAAATGAATATTTGTTTGTTCATTTTCTTAATCTATTGGCTTGTTTTATATACAAATATCTTTTTCATATAATTGTGTATTTTTGTAAGGTTAGTCATTTAATAATCTGTTTCACTTATTTGTCAACATATGTTGCAATTGGTTAAATCTAACTACAAATCCCTACATTGCAGAACAAAGAATGGTCCAATCATTTGAAATTCATTTAATACATTTACCATCTTTGAAAAAATTTGATTCACACTTAAAGTCGTGATTGTTTGTATTTTTGCCTTTGAAGTCCATTTCATCTCCTTCAGTTCATGACGGTAGAAGCTTCCCTGACTGAGGAACAGATACAGATTTATGACACAGCAGCCCATGTGTGGTAAGACATATGAAGAGATCAAATGTTGAACCCATTGACAAATAGAATCTCAGGACTGGTGATAGTGTGTGACATAAATGACCAATAACTTAAATACTGGAGATAAACTGTGGCATACGAGTAGTTGAAGAGAAGAATACAGAAAGAAAATCATTTTTAGACAATGTTTAATTGTCCATGTATACAGAGGTTCATTTACAATCACTTTTGCTTTGTGAGTGTGCTTTTAAGATGGAGGTAAAATGAGCATTAATAAATTGCCAGAGTTAAAATCTACTTACATTTTAAAAAGTCATTTTAACCACAAGCTTTAGAAATATTCCTTTGTAAATGTCAAACCCTTTTCTTGTTGCCATTTTAAAATCCTCAGTTTGCACCAGGGATCCTAACCAGAATGTGGGAAGGCACTAACTACATGTACATGTACCTGCCATACATACCTATGAGGCAGATGTGGCAGAACTAATCTATTATCTGCCATACATACCTATGAGGCAGATGTGGCAGAACTAATCTATTATCTGCCATACATACCTATGAGGCAGATGTGGCAGAACTAATCTATTATCTGCCATACATACCTATGAGGCAGATGTGGCAGAACTAATCTATTATCTGCCATACATACCTATGAGGCAGATGTGGCAGAACTAATCTATTATCTGCCATACATACCTATGAGGCAGATGTGGCAGAACTAATCTATTATCTGCCATACATACCTATGAGGCAGATGTGGCAGAACTAATCTATTATCTGCCATACATACTTATGAGGCAGATGTGGCAGAACTAATCTATTTCCTACCAAAATAATGATGTCATCAACATTATACACCAGGGTGTGTATAAGGATAATGGCTGAAAGCTCTTGGGATTTCTTTCCAAAGTTTTAGTCCTGAGCACCAGAATAGTAGAGAATATCTTTTTAAAACATACTTTATTTCAGGAATGAGCTGAGAAAAGCTCTGGAGAGTGCTGTTGTGAGAACCAATTGTTCCAATACCAGAATATGGTCCCAGTTTTGGTCTTCCCACCAGAGGTTCTTTAAACAACTTTGGTAAGGCTCTGCATGGAAAAAACTTGATTTCCAGGTGATAAATTTATTTTAGAGATCAAGCTTATCAGTACTCTCTGATCTTTGCCAGGTATTTTAACATACAGGGTATATGTTTTTCTTTTTTTTTTTTCAAATGTGGACTAAAATATTTTTATGCACAAACTTATTCCCATGGAGAGATGGAATTCTGTGATTTTGATTTCAGTTCTAATGGTTCCCAAGATTGCCTATTGTTGAAAGAATGATCACAATAAATGTTCAGAGATTTAAAAATGCTCAGGTCATGTGTGATATTTATAAATCAGTATCAAAGAAATGAAATCGTATGAAATGAATGACATGAACTCTTGTGTTTGCAGCATGGGAATGAAGGTACCCACCATTGTATCTGAGGCACAGCAGGCTCTACAGGATGGCTTCTGTGTGGTGATTGGATTACAGACAACTGGAGAGGTAAAATATTTCTGTTTTCTGTGTGGTGATTGGATTACAGACAACTGGAGAGGTAGAACTTTTCTGTTTTCTATGTGGTGATTGGATTACAGACAACTGGAGAGGTAAAACATTTCTGTTTTCTGTGTGGTGATTGGATTACAGACAACTGGAGAGGTAAAACTTTTCTGTTTTCTATGTGGTGATTGGATTACAGACAACTGGAGAGGTAAAACTTTTCTGTTTTCTATGTGGTGATTGGATTACAGACAACTGGAGAGGTGAAACATTTCTGTTTTCTATGTGGTGATTGGATTACAGACAACTGGAGAGGTAAAACTTTTCTGTTTTCTGTGTGGTGATTGGATTACAGACAACTGGAGAGGTAAAACTTTTCTGTTTTCTATGTGGTGATTGGATTACAGACAACTGGAGAGGTAAAACATTTCTGTTTTCTGTGTGGTGATTGGATTACAGACAACTGGAGAGGTAAAACATTTCTGTTTTCTGTGTGGTGATTGGATTACAGACAACTGGAGAGGTGAAACATTTCTGTTTTCTATGTGGTGATTGGATTACAGACAACTGGAGAGGTAAAACTTTTCTGTTTTCTGTGTGGTGATTGGATTACAGACAACTGGAGAGGTAAAACTTTTCTGTTTTCTATGTGGTGATTGGATTACAGACAACTGGAGAGGTAAAACATTTCTGTTTTCTGTGTGGTGATTGGATTACAGACAACTGGAGAGGTAAAACATTTCTGTTTTCTGTGTGGTGATTGGATTACAGACAACTGGAGAGGTAAAACTTTTCTGTTTTCTGTGTGGTGATTGGATTACAGACAACTGGAGAGGTAAAACATTTCTGTTTTCTGTGTGGTGATTGGATTACAGACAACTGGAGAGGTAAAACATTTCTGTTTTCTGTGTGGTGATTGGATTACAGACAACTGGAGAGGTAAAATATTTGTTTTCTGTGTGGTGATTGGATTACAGACAACTGGAGAGGTAAAACTTTTCTGTTTTCTATGTGGTGATTGGATTACAGACAACTGGAGAGGTAAAATATTTCTGTTTTCTGTGTGGTGATTGGATTACAGACAACTGGAGAGGTGAAATTTTTCTGTTTTCTCCCATCAGAATATATCCCCAAAGAGCACTTTTTTTATTTTAATGTGTTTTTTATTAAACTTTTTTTATATAAGAGTATTTGTAAATATGTGAAGTTCAGATTTACCTTAAAAAAGGTTTATCATGATATTGATATTTAAAAAGTTTCCCTCAATATTTGCTTTGTAAATCAACAAATTCTGTGTTTTAAGTTCAAGTAATTTGGGCAATTAGCCAGGACCGGATTTAGGAATTTATTTATGAACTGAATTGTAAAATAGCAAAGAATATTTTGATATAACAATTAGTTGGTGATATATACAGATTGTACTGTGTGATATAATAATTAGTTGGTGATATATATTGTACTGTGTGATATAATAATTAGTTGGTGATATATATTGTACTGTGTGATATAATAATTAGTTGGTGATATATATTGTACTGTGTGATATAACAATTAGTTGGTGATATATATTGTACTGTGTGATATAATAATTAGTTGGTGATATATATTGTACTGTGTGATATAATAATTAGTTGGTGATATATATTGTACTGTGTGATATAATAATTAGTTGGTGATATATATTGTACTGTGTGATATAACAATTAGTTGGTGATATATATTGTACTGTGTGATATAATAATTAGTTGGTGATATATATTGTACTGTGTGATATAATAATTAGTTGGTGATATATATTGTACTGTGTGATATAATAATTAGTTGGTGATATATATTGTACTGTGTGATATAATAATTAGTTGGTGATATATATTGTACTGTGTGATATAACAATTAGTTGGTGATATATATTGTACTGTGTGATATAATAATTAGTTGGTGATATATATTGTACTGTGTGATATAATAATTAGTTGGTGATATATACAGATTGTACTGTGTGATATAATAATTAGTTGGTGATATATATTGTACTGTGTGATATAATAATTAGTTGGTGATATATATTGTACTGTGTGATATAACAATTAGTTGGTGATATATATTGTACTGTGTGATATAACAATTAGTTGGTGATATATATTGTACTGTGTGATATAATAATTAGTTGGTGATATATATTGTACTGTGTGATATAATGATTAGTTGGTGATATATATTGTACTGTGTGATATAACGATTAGTTGGTGATATATACAGATTGTACTGTGTGATATAATAATTAGTTGGTGATATATATTGTACTGTGTGATATAATAATTAGTTGGTGATATATATTGTACTGTGTGATATAACAATTAGTTGGTGATATATATTGTACTGTGTGATATAATAATTAGTTGGTGATATATATTCTACTGTGTGATATAATAATTAGTTGGTGATATATATTGTACTGTGTGATATAATAATTAGTTGGTGATATATATTGTACTGTGTGATATAACGATTAGTTGGTGATATATATTGTACTGTGTGATATAACGATTAGTTGGTGATATATATTGTACTGTGTGATATAATGATTAGTTGGTGATATATATTGTACTGTGTGATATAACAATTAGTTGGTGATATATATTGTACTGTGTGATATAACAATTAGTTGGTGATATATATTGTACTGTGTGATATAATAATTAGTTGGTGATATATATTGTACTGTGTGATATAATAATTAGTTGGTGATATATATTGTACTGTGTGATATAACGATTAGTTGGTGATATATATTGTACTGTGTGATATAATAATTAGTTGGTGATATATACAGATTGTACTGTGTGATATAATAATTAGTTGGTGATATATATTGTACTGTGTGATATAATAATTAGTTGGTGATATATATTGTACTGTGTGATATAATAATTAGTTGGTGATATATATTGTACTGTGTGATATAACAATTAGTTGGTGATATATATTGTACTGTGTGATATAATAATTAGTTGGTGATATATATTGTACTGTGTGATATAATAATTAGTTGGTGATATATATTGTACTGTGTGATATAACAATTAGTTGGTGATATATATTGTACTGTGTGATATAATAATTAGTTGGTGATATATACAGATTGTACTGTGTGATATAATAATTAGTTGGTGATATATATTGTACTGTGTGATATAATAATTAGTTGGTGATATATATTGTACTGTGTGATATAATAATTAGTTGGTGATATATATTGTACTGTGTGATATAACAATTAGTTGGTGATATATATTGTACTGTGTGATATAACAATTAGTTGGTGATATATATTGTACATACTGTGTGATATAATAATTAGTTGGTGATATATATTGTACTGTGTGATATAATAATTAGTTGGTGATATATATTGTACTGTGTGATATAACAATTAGTTGGTGATATATATTGTACTGTGTGATATAACAATTAGTTGGTGATATATATTGTACTGTGTGATATAACAATTAGTTGGTGATATATATTGTACTGTGTGATATAACAATTAGTTGGTGATATATATTGTACTGTGTGATATAATAATTAGTTGGTGATATATATTGTACTGTGTGATATAACAATTAGTTGGTGATATATATTGTACTGTGTGATATAACAATTAGTTGGTGATATATATTGTACTGTGTGATATAATAATTAGTTGGTGATATATATTGTACTGTGTGATATAACAATTAGTTGGTGATATATATTGTACTGTGTGATATAATAATTAGTTGGTGATATATATTGTACTGTGTGGTATGTTTTCAGGCTAGTTTAGAGAGTGAGCTTAACAAGAATGGCCAGGTGATCAAAGGATTTGTGTCTCTGTGTCGGGAAATCTTCTGTAGATTTGTTGACCAGTATTTTCCCACAGTCATTGAAGGCACAGTAAGTAAAAAAAAACATCTGAGCAGAAAGTACCATGCTATGTCATTATAGATACATTGAGAGAATGATCCTGTGAATTTGAATACTTCAATAGCAACTATATTTTGAAATTAATTTAACTTTCAGGATTGTGTAACATTGAAATGTAACAGAAATATTACAGCACAAATAACTCTGGTACTAGTATTTGGTAACGCTAGGTAATATCCCACAGAAGAGTAGGTAAATGTATTTCATATATTTTGATGTCTTCAGGTATGAAATTGTATTTTGATTTTTCATATAACTGTACATGTTTGAAAATGTGATTGCTTTATTTCTTCAGGCTAAAGGGAGCTCAGATGACTGGAGTGTGACTGCCAAAACCATGTTGATGGATTTTTCATATAACTGTACATGTTTGAAAATGTGATTGCTTTATTTCTTCAGGCTAAAGGGAGCTCAGATGACTGGAGTGTGACTGCCAAAACCATGTTGATGGATTTTTCATATAACTGTACATGTTTTAAAATGTGATTGCTTTATTTCTTCAGGCTAAAGGGAGCTCAGATGACTGGAGTGTGACTGCCAAAACCATGTTGATGGTGTTTTCATATAACTGTACATGTTTTAAAATGTGATTGCTTTATTTCTTCAGGCTAAAGGGAGCTCAGATGACTGGAGTGTGACTGCCAAAACCATGTTGATGGTGTTTTCATATAACTGTACATGTTTTAAAATGTGATTGCTTTATTTCTTCAGGCTAAAGGGAGCTCAGATGACTGGAGTGTGACTGCCAAAACCATGTTGATGGTGTTTTCATATAACTGTACATGTTTTAAAATGTGATTGCTTTATTTCTTCAGGCTAAAGGGAGCTCAGATGACTGGAGTGTGACTGCCAAAACCATGTTGATGGATTTTTCTAAAAAAATCAAGCTTCCAGACAGGTGCTTTAATTTTACTTTCTAACATTATTCTTTCAATATAAGGTATTTTTGAGAGAATAGCTAAAAGTTTAGTGATAAATAAATAAGTAAATTAAAGCATGGTCAAAATTGCCATTATTTAAACAATGTGCCACAAGCTTTCACCAGTTTTTATTGTGAAATTTGTATATATGATGAATATATTTTGCAGTCTTAAGACATGTTTAAGATATAAATTCATTTTAAGTTTCAATGTGTCTTCAATTTGCAATAATTTGGCACATGTTTAAGTTATTATATGTACATTTACCCTTTTCTCTTCTGAATGGGAGAAGTGGGGTCATTTCTGGATTTTGATATCTATAATTGTATGATTCCAGACTGTGTTAATTTTTATCCAATTATTTATATAAATCTTAATATGGTAAAAAAAAAGTAAATTGTTTTTTATGAGATGAAGTGTTTTACATTTGCTTGGTCACATGATTGACTATTGGATGTGGGATCAGATGGGACGTGGAAACCAGTAAAAACTTCTTTAGTCTCTTAATTAAGAAACGGTTGACTTTTTTACCATCTATACCAAAGAGAAAAAATAAAACTTGTTTTTCTATATTTTTATCATAGCCCTCTTGATGTGATCATTGATCAAATGGGAGGTCCCGACAGTGTGGCAGAGATGACAGGAAGACGAGGAAGAGTGGTTCGTAGATGTCACACACTGACCCCATCTTATGAGCTACGAGACTCTGACTCTAATGGCGGAATGGACAGTCTAAATGTTAGAGAGGTATTACTATTAATTGTGTATGTCTGTTCAAAATAAACGGTACGAGACCTTGACTCTAATGGTGTAATGGACAGTCTAAATGTTAGAGAGGTATTACTATTAATTGTGTATGTCTGTTCAAAATAAATGTTACGAGACCTTGACTCTAATGGTGTAATGGACAGTCTAAATGTTAGAGAGGTAATACTATTAACTGTGTATGTCTGTTCAAAATAAATGACATCATGCTTTGGTCAGGTTTATACCTTGTTATTAAGATTGTTTACTCTTTTTAAATATGCATAAAAATCAAGTAAATCTAAGTGTGTTTGTTTATTTAGAGTTTTATGCTCTAAAGTACATTATTACGTAATACATAATTTAGGATTAACAAATTATTAAAGAAGCAGGTTATCAATTTTATTAATCAAATTTGCTTATACTATTTTTAAACTAAATGTATTAATATTTGCTGTTTAGAGAAATGCATTCATGGAAGGAAGGAAATTAGTGGCCATTATTTCAGATGCTGCTAGCACAGGTAAGATGAAGTTGTTTTGGGAGTGGAAATGGTAATTGTTTAATTGAGGTCAGGAGGTCCACTGCCTCCAAACCAGCTGACCACTTTGAGCAGACAATCTGGCTTTATTGAGAGGATGAAAAAGTAAAATAGACTAAAAAGTAAATCTTGTCTGAAGAAATACAACTTTACACAATGAAAAACCCTGTTCACCACAGATGGATTGATTTTTTATTTCACTAATATGGTAATGACTATAATTTTGCCATCTTCTAGAAGCTTTTACTAGTTTGTTATCTCATCCCTCATTGGCTGATTTCAGGAATTTCTCTTCATGCTGACCTGAGAGCAGCCAATCAGCGCCGCAGAATCCATTTAACTGTGGAGCTTCCATGGAGCGCAGACAAGGCGGTGCAGCAGTTAGGGAGGTCACACAGGTCAAATCAGAGTAGTGGACCTCTCTATAAACTACTTACAACAAATCTGGGTGGGGAGCGACGCTTTGCTGCAGCTGTAGCCAGGAGATTACAGTCATTAGGTATGGAACTGAAATAGTTGAAAATGACTGCTCTGTAATAGGAGGCATTAGGTATGGAACTGAAATAGTTGAAAATGACTGCTCTGTAATAGGAGTCATTAGGTATGGAACTGAAATAGTTGAAAATGACTGCTTTATAATAGGAGTCATTAGGTATGGAACTGAAATAGTTGAAAATGACTGCTTTATAATAGGAGTCATTAGGTATGGGACTGAAATAGTTGAAAATGACTGCTTTATAATAGGAGTCATTAGGTATGGAACTGAAATAGTTGAAAATGACTGCTTTATAATAGGAGTCATTAGGTATGGAACTGAAATAGTTGAAAATGACTGCTTTATAATAGGAGTCATTAGGTATGGAACTGAAATACTTGAAAATGACTGCTTTATAATAGGAGTCATTAGGTATGGAACTGAAATGGTTGAAAATGACTGCTTTATAATAGGAGTCATTAGGTATGGGACTGAAATAGTTGAAAATGACTGCTCTGTAATTTGAGTCATTAGGTATGGAACTGAAATACTTGAAAATGACTGCTCTATAATATTGCTGGAGCAATCAAATTTTGATATTCATGAACATGATTACACCATATTTGAAAAGAAGTGAAGCTTTACTTTTATTCACAATTACTGCATTCTGGTTGTTAAACCCTCTGGGTAATTCCATTATCGTTAGTAACCTAAGTTTCTGAATTTTTTTTAAATTTGACTTCCTGCAGTCAAAGATTTAAACTTCTGATGGTTTTCATTGTGAAGATTCTAAATACATTGAGAGCTGGGTACCTACAGTAGTATAAACCTATGCCTGTGTTGCATGTTTGAGGTTCTCTTGAGGGTGTTGGCCTATGTTTTAAAAACCATAATTTTCTGTTTACCTGTACAAAAACTTTTTTATTTATTTATTTGATGTGAGGTAGGTGTTTTATTAACATACATTGCCATTCCTGTGATGCCATGCAGTTTTCTGAAGTTTTTCTCATTTTCACTGTGAACTCTTCTTTCTTTTCCACCAGATATTCCATTGTTCTTTTCATGTCAGGCACTGTAACCAAGGGAGACAGGTGAACTTTTCTTTCTCTTCCATCAAATATTCCATTGTTCTTTACATGGCAGGTGTTCTAACCAAGGGAGACAGGTGAACTTTTCTTTCTCTTCAATCAAATATTCCATTGTTCTTTACATGGCAGGTGTTCTAACCAAGGGAGACAGGTGAACTTTTCTTTCTTTTCCACCAAATATTCCATTGTTCTTTACATGGCAGGTGCTCTAACCAAGGGAGACAAGTGAACTCTTCTTTCTTTTCCATCGAATATTCCATTGTTCTTTACATGGCAGGTGCTCTAACCAAGGGAGACAAGTGAACTCTTCTTTCTTTTCCCTCGAATATTCCATTGTTCTTTACATGGTAGGTGCTCTAACTAAGGGAGACAGGTGAACTCTTCTTTCTTTTCCATTGAATATTCCATTGTTCTTTACATGGCAGGTGTTCTAACCAAGGGAGACAGGTGAACTTTTCTTTCTTTTCCACCAAATATTCCATTGTTCTTTACATGGCAGGTGCTCTAACCAAGGGAGACAAGTGAACTCTTCTTTCTTTTCCATCGAATATTCCATTGTTCTTTACATGGCAGGTGCTCTAACCAAGGGAGACAAGTGAACTCTTCTTTCTTTTCCCTCGAATATTCCATTGTTCTTTACATGGTAGGTGCTCTAACCAAGGGAGACAGGTGAACTCTTCTTTCTTTTCCATCGAATATTCCATTGTTCTTTACATGGCAGGTGTTCTAACCAAGGGAGACAGGTGAACTTTTCTTTCTCTTCAATCAAATATTCCATTGTTCTTTACATGGCAGGTGTTCTAACCAAGGGAGACAGGTGAACTTTTCTTTCTTTTCCACCAAATATTCCATTGTTCTTTACATGGCAGGTGCTCTAACCAAGGGAGACAAGTGAACTCTTCTTTCTTTTCCATCGAATATTCCATTGTTCTTTACATGGCAGGTGCTCTAACCAAGGGAGACAGGTGAACTCTTCTTTCTTTTCCACCAAATATTCCATTGTTCTTTACATGGCAGGTGTTCTAACTAAGGGAGACAAGTGAACTTTTCTTTCTCTTCCATCAAATATTCCATTGTTCTTTACCTGCTAGGTGCTCTAACCAAGGGAGACAGGTGAACTCTTCTTTCTTTTCCATCAAATATTCCATTGTTCTTTATATGGCAGGCGCTCTAACCAAGGGAGACAGGCGGGCTGCCACTGGAGCTGACCTGACAGAGTTTAACTTTGACACACCCTATGGGAGAGGAGCGCTACGTGCAATGTACCATGCAATATCTACAGTAAGTCTATTTTAGTCAGGATGATTGGTGCTGTATATTGTCCAAATCCCTCAGAATGTGGAAAAAGCATGAAACTTAGTACAAATGTTCTTTGGACTATGCTGATTGTTTTTAAGGGTAGTGCTAAAAACTTCAAAGCGTTGCTTAGCAACTGTTGCTATGGAAGTTAATTAAATTAGTAACAAGCTAATTAGACCTTTCTTGTCTAGTTTAAGTGATTTAGAAAGGCTTTTAATAATGTTCCTAGCTTTCTTTTATTTTTAGAGACAACTAGTCCAAGGGGTTTCCCTGTCAAAAGTAACCCAGGAAAATTTTGACTTTGCTCAATTTAATGCAATAATGCAAGAGAGTCTCGTTCTCATGGGAATGGTGGATGCAGATGCCATTCGAGCAGGAATTCCAGTAAAAGAGAAAGAGGCTGGTGATGTTGGAAGATTTCTGAATAGAATTCTAGGACTGGCTGTCCAGAAACAGAACCTGGTATGTAGGCACTGAATGTGAACTATTTTGATAGGCAGATATCCTCTTAAAGGAATACAATGTATGTTTGACATATTTATATCGCAAGTTTGTCATCTTGGAAATCTCAGCGATTTTCCCTTTATCTCCAATTAAGGTATTGTCAATACTGTTGATATAACATCATTTTGGAAAAGCTCATTATTTACATCAGAGCTTGGGTATAGATTTTGCTTTAATTTGCTGTGATATTTGTGATGTTTATTTTCATATATACTTCACTTTTTTGCAGGCTTTCAGTTATTTCACAGAAAGTCTGGAGACGGCCATCAATAGTGCAAAGAAGGAAGGCAGGTACAATGAGGGGCTGCTTGACATCACAGCAGCCTCCGTGCAGATAGTCGGGGAACCCCGGCAGGTTTTTAAGGAAGTCAACACAGGAACTTGTACAACAAAGTAGGTTATTGAAACTCAGAAAATTTGTAATTTGGAAGGTAGGAATATTTGTTTTAAGTATAGAAAAGGGGAGGAAAATATATTCCGGAATGAAATAAAATGTTGGTGTTAGAAATATGGAAAGAAGAGGCCCTTGCTTGATCACTAGATAGAAACTTGTTGATGAAAAGTTGAAAAGTCATCCTGTTGGTAAAGAAATTCACACATTTAGTATTAAGAAACAATCCATTTTTACTTCCATCATTTTACAAGTGACACGAAAACATTTCACAATATTTCACAGTCTGTATCTTTGTGTTTGGTGCAGACATGTTGTACTGAGTGTTGACAGAGGGATGAGCTGGGAACGAGCCAAAACCAGAGCTGAACACCATTCTGGTCCACACGACGGCTTTTACGCCTCAAAGAGAGAGACCAGAGGAAAGAAATTGTATATTTTAGCCACACAGAAAGATACATCAACTCATCTCTTCAAAGTTGCCAGGTATGGCGCTTAAATGCCTAAGGAAATATTAGGAAAAATCAAATATCAAAAAATGAAAGTTTTGAAAGTTCTTTAAAAGTTGACTGAGAAAGAGAAATGGTGCATGTATGAGGATTATATTTGATCAATTATTGATTGGAAATCGATTATTGCTCTCTTAAGATAAAATGATGTAATTTTCTTGAAATTTCTGATTTTAGACCCAATACTGGTGTGTCATATTTTGATGAAGAGAAAGCTGAACTTTTTGCCAAATATGTCCCCATTAGCAAGGAAACTGCAGGTATGATAATCTCATCAGAATTATCCCTATTAGCAAGGAAACTGCAGGTATGATAATCTCATCAGAATTATCCCTATTAGCAAGGAAACTGCAGGTATGATAATCTCATCTAAATTATCCCTATTAGCAAGGAAACTGCAGGTATGATAATCTCATCTAAATTATCCCTATTAGCAAGGAAACTGCAGGTATGATAATCTCATCTAAATTATCCCTATTAGCAAGGAAACTGCAGGTATGATAATCTCATCTAAATTATCCCCATTAGCAAGGAAACTGCAGGTATGATAATCTCATCTAAATTATCCCTATTAGCAAGGAAACTGCAGGTATGATAATCTCATCAGAATTATCCCTATTATCCCTATATATATATTTTTTTGTGTGTGAAAAGCTTCATAGCCCTTGTATTCAAATGCATCTTTTTGATTAAGTGGTCTTTGTTTAATTCTTTATCCTTTTTATTATTCAGAGAAGCACTGGAAGGAACAGTATGACCATGCTGAGTCACGGTGTATACATGGACCTCATTGCAAGAATGGACCAACTTGTTCAGGTACTGTTACTGTAATGTTAATGTACTAGTCGCAGTGTATACATGGACCTCATTGCAAGAATGGACCAACTTGTTCAGGTACTTTTACTGTAATGTTAATGTACTAGTTACAGTATATACATGGACCTCACTAAGAATGGACCAACTTGTTCAGGTACTGTTACTGTAATGTTAATGTACTAGTCACAGTGTATACATGGACCTCATTGCAAGAATGAACCAACTTGTTCAGGTACTGTTACTGTAATGTTAGTGTACTAGTCACAGTGTATACATGGACCTCATTGCAAGAATGAACCAACTTGTTCAGGTACTGTTACTGTAATGTTAATGTACTAGTCACAGTGTATACATGGACCTCATTGCAAGAATGGACCAACTTGTTCAGGTACTGTTACTGTAATGTTAATGTACTAGTCACGGTGTATACATGGACCTCATTGCAAGAATGGACCAACTTGTTCAGGTACTGTTACTGTAATGTTAATGTACTAGTCACGGTGTATACATGGACCTCATTGCAAGAATGGACCAACTTGTTCAGGTACTGTTACTGTAATGTTAATGTACTAGTTACAGTATATACATGGACCTCACTGTAAGAATGGACCAACTTGTTCAGGTACTGTTACTGTAATGTTAATGTAATAGCCACAGTGTATACATGGACCTCACTGTAAGAATGGACCAACTTGTTCAGGTACTGTTACTGTAATGTTAATGTAATAGCCACAGTGTATACATGTGCCTGAAGTACCTGAAGTACAAAGACTTCTGCGCGCGGGCAGAGTTAATTGTTTCCTACTGGCCTAACGTAACAGGGTTGCCTCAGCAAATATGTCCACAATAATAACTGCGGCCCTGGTAGAGGGTAATGTTTATATGTATGCCTTGGTATTAATGAGAACATTTGCAATACATTGCCTAGGTCCCCATTATATTAACTAACTTTATTGATTGCCAGTTTTCTTTCCACCAAGGCAGTGTCAGCAAGAATTTAACATCACCATACAAATGAATTTTGAAATTTTGCTAATGACAGATAGGGCTAACACAAAGTTTTATAGTAAATCCTTCTAAAGTTTTAGAAACATGTGAAGGTGTTTGTTGCCATGTACATGTTACAATCCATTGAATTTTATACTGTTACAGTATGTAGTATAGGGTGTAGATGGCATTAAATTGTTGGTGTATTGAAGAAATTGCAACCTTAAAGAATAAACACTTCTTGAATTAAGTAATTTTCATTGCTCTCATTTCTGTGTGATTTCAGTGGGCAGCAGGTGCTATAAACTTCACCTGTTGTGTGGTGGAATTGTCACACTGATGTCACACCTGGAGACAGTGTTGACAAGAAATGCTGCTTCTTTTCACCTTAGGTATGGTTCACTTTCTCTCCATCCCTCCCTCCCCCTCTCTCCATCTCTCTCTCCATCCCTCCCTCCCCCCTCTCTCCATCTCTCATTCTCCATCCCTAGCTCCCCCTCTCAATCTCTCTCCATCCCTCCCTCCCCCCTCTCTCCATCTCTCCATCCCTCCCTCCCCCCTCTCTCCATCTCTCTATCCCTCCCCTCCTCTCTCCATCTTTCTCTGTTGTATTTTTTCTAAGCTTTCTTTGCTTAAAAAAATTATTTATTTATTAATAGATTTGTTAAGTTGTTTTATTTACTATTTTTTTCTGTACATCTAAAACTTGGTATTTATTATAGAAGTAAGTCAGAAAAAAATATTTTTCAAAATATTACAGTAAGGTGGAGTCCTCAATACGTGTTGTGAGAGTGGAGTTGGATGATGGGGAACGTGTTGTTGGTATTCGTTACCCAGAACTCCTCATTCCAATGGCGGAGAGAATGTTGCAGGAGCAGAAATTGGTGGAGACCTTGTCCCAGTCTCAGCTTGTAAGTTGGAAGTGTTTAGATATTACTGTCTGCAGCATTTCTTCTGGCCCCATGCCATATGCCAGTATAAGGGAAGGACCCACACAAAAATGCAGTAGTATCGAAGTAGCAAAGAAGCATTAACGCAGTAGTGGTGTGGAGCATATTTGCAGTAGAAATGCAGTAAAGCCTGCTGCAATTCTTCTTCAAAAATTACCTAGGGTTGTACAGAGGAGGAGCATTAATGCAGTAGATTAGCAGCATGATAGAAGCATGTTTCAAATATGCTAATTAGCTCCCCAATCGAAGCAGATTTGAAGCATGTTTGCAGTACGATTGCAGAAGTCTACTGCGGTTTGCAGTATGGTTGCAGTAGTCTACTGCGCTGGAGTATCTACTTCGTTTTCGTGCGGGCTCGAGAGCCATTGAAATTCTGTAAATAAGTCAAAAAGTTACTGATGATTGTTTCTGAAATAGTTTTGTAGACCCTTGTTGACCGATAGGGTCTATTTTCACAGGCTATTTTTTCACCGTAGATGAATATCAAAAACTTGGTGGATTTATGTTATATAAAAACAAATTTTTTTTGAAATTATTTTTTTTTAATTTTCATGCCAGTTAAATACATGTGAAAATATGATGTTGATTTTACTTTTTTTTCTTTTTTTGCAATAAAGGTACTGTTTAGTATATTTCATTATTGACTAAATTGATCAGTGGATTGGTAGACAATTAGAATCATAAGATGATCATTTCATTTCAGTCTGTCGTCAATGGTCAGGTTATGAGAATTTCAAATACAACTCCTCCCACAATTAATCACTCCACTGTAGAACCAGCGACACTTGTAAACCAGAAATCCTTAGCAAGAGCCTTGAAACCACCTGTGACAATCAGAAATTTCTTCCAATCAGTAACGAAAACTGAAAGCAAAGCTGAGAGAGGATTAGTTGCAGAAACAGAAGGGAAGGAGTCATCATTTTCAGCTTTGTCTGCTGAAGCTGATGGTGGCTCAGCAGTAAATGAAAGTAGTGAAGCTGCAAACTCCAACAAGTTTACTTCAAATATCCCCCCTTCCTTTTCTTCAGATAGAGGGTCATCATTTTCTCAAAATAGAAAAAGAATTAGCTTGTCGAATCTCCCCAATGCAAAGGCTCCAAAAAGACAGAAGCAGAGCAACATCATGGCTTCTTTTGCAGCTGTAACCAAGAAAGAGGAGAATAAGAAATTCAAAGCAGCAATGTGCCCTATATGTGGGAAAGAATTTGAGAAGGGACTTTCAAATCAAGCACTGAATGATCACATAGACAACTGTATCATTGAGTGATTTTTAAAGCAGTGTGAAGGTGCTACAGTAACTATTATTTTGTAAAATATACGATGACGTTTTTTAAAATAATATACAACTTGCATTTCGTGTATTTTATATTCATTGGATGCATCCAGTTTGAAGAACTTCATTTTATAAATCTAGTGTTTTCAAACAAATAAAATTATTATTCCGACGAATTGTGTATGCTTTTGTAGTACAGACCCTCTATGTGTATGTATACAGGTATATTGTATATTTACTGTCCGTCACGTCTTTTGTAGTATAGATCCTGTATGTGTCTGTACATATTGTATACATGTATTTACTGTCCGTCATGTCTTTTGTAGTGCAGATCCTGTATGCATGTGTCTGTATATATTATATATTTACTGTCCGTCACGTCTTTTGTAGTGCAGATCCTGTATGCATGTGTCTGTATATATTATATATTTACTGTCTGTCATGTCTTTTGTAGTACAGATCCTGGGCTCCGTATCTCGAAAGGTTCGCTATGTTGCGCCCGTGTGCAAGCGTCTCGATTCCATAACTCGCCCATACTCGTCCCATATAATACATTGTAGCCTCTATTTGATATAGCTATTCGCAATACGCGATGCTTTCGAGATACGGGGCCCAGGTCCTTTGCGGTGACAGACAAGACTGGACGGAGGAAGAGGCGTCAGGCGATTTATGTCTACTGCAACCAGGCACTCTTCCCCGTACAAGTCGGGCAAGCTGTTCCGGTCTCTCCCCGTTGTGTGCGGGGAGGACGAGATGGCCACCGGTCGATCCATACGCGCACAGGTCGGTCTCTGGGCGTCTCGCCTTGTTGAATGGTTGACTAACTTTGATTTTATTTAATAAATGTAAACAATTCTGGCAATTAGAAACTAGTGTGGTTTTGCAAAAGACAAATACTTAAACTTGCTAGATTAGATTGTGTGTGTTTTAGGCGAGGGGGCTCTGGAGTGTTCCTTTGTTGTTTGGAGGTTTGACTTTGAAATTCCATTAAGCTGAAGAACTTTACTAGTCACAATATGCATGCTAGCTACAGTGCATTATTAAAGATTAGTGGTGGAAAAGTCTCAAGAAAGAGCTCTTAAGATACTTTATCCTGATCTTGAATATGACGCTGCTTGTGAACATACAGACTTGACATTTAATATGGAATATTTTTTTCCAAATCATTTCTCATCAGTTTTTTTTCCTATTTTGCTGACTGATACATGAAAATAAGGATTAAAATCGTGTTTTAATAACTTTTAGTTATCTCTTTGATGTCATTGTGACATCAGTTCATTTATGGAAATCGCCAGAGAAGCAAACAAAAACACATTGCCTATTCTATGTCATACGACGACCATTAAAAGAGATGTTTTGGACCTCCATATTTTCCAAATTATTGTCTGTAAAAGAGTTAAACGTTCCACAAAGGACCCTCATGTCAGTGTCTAGTCACAGTAACGGTCGCTGTTACGCCTGACCTCTTCTGGCTGCTACCAGCGCCCTCAAGTGGCAAGGCATTCCTTGGGATAGGTTTTTAGAGTTCAATCTGGAATAACATTCCAGGCATCGGTCATAATCTGTCCATTTTGGTCCAGTTTTGTTGTAGGACATGTAGGCCATTGATTCGGCGAGTAATGGCCTACCCACATATTGTCTATGTGGTTCAAATATGGCGATTTTGATGACCAAGGTAGTTTCTCATTCCCTTGGTTTTGTAAGTAATCTGCTATTAAAAGTGCTCTGTGTGAACCGGCAATCTCACCTTGCAGCCTAAAATTGTTCCTAAGTTGCCCCCTATCAAATAATAGCCAAGTGGTTCCCAGATTATTTCTTTATTTGATCTGGTTCAGGTTTTCGTCGATGACTACCATTGGTGTTTTGGCACCAATGTGGTATCTGACCTCAATAAAGAAAGCCACGAGGTTTCAGTGTTCAACCCAGAAACGGTTATGGTCCCCAATTCATTAGAGAAAAATACAACGATGTTTTGCTGTTTACAGTGGGTTCCTGGGAGGTCGTCTGGTATTCTAACCTGCTAAAACCAGTTTGGTGTTCGCTAAGGGCCTTGAAAAATGCGTTTTGGTGGCAATTTACCCCTCATTCTGAACGGACTGGGTGGTTTTGTTAAGTTGCAACAGCGTATCCTGAAAGACAGTGGGTCCTGTTCCCTGGTGGTAAGATATCAATAGATTGGGTGTGGCCTCTGTGTAGGTACATCAGTCTGGGCATTACTCGGTAAAACTGTGCGGACCGTTTCGTTTGGTGCAATTATCTGTTTGCCAATGCCTGTCTTTTTCGCTCCATTCTGCCACAGATTAACACATTTATAAAGCACTGCAATTTTTGCATTTTGTAAGTTGTATGTATATCTATATCTATACCAAAATTCTTCCATGCACGAGTAGTAATCTTTGTCGCATCCTCCAGAAAATCTAATGCCACATACTGGATGGTTGCCGAGTATAGCAAATGCCAGGATGTGAAAGTAAAAGTGTCCGTTTATTGTCCATCTGTCCATCGCTTGACCATCTCCAGCTGACGATGTATGTCCTAACATTGTGTGGAATGAATGGTTTTCTATTAATTCTCAACGAAAACTCTAATCCATGAGTGTGCACGTGCGTGTGTTTTGTCTACCCTTCTGATTGATGCCCAAGAACCGGTTATATTTCAGTTCCTTTATAGAGAAATTCGACACGGGTGTGGTTGCATTATAAAAGGAAAGCGGAAAACGTTTGCGACGTACAGAGATTTGTCCTCATATTCAAATTTCAAAAGGTCACAGCTTACTTCAAATTAATGACAATAAATTGAGTCATATAATATGAAACGTGCTGTAGATTATCATTATATATTGTTATTTGCTGACAAGACAAGGGCTGCATTTAGTTCTTATTTATAAATAATTCACATTGCCACGTTCATTATTGTAAAGATCAGAAACATCTGTATGAGTGCCCTAGTACGACGTCGACAAAAAAAAAAAAAAAAAAAAAAAAATCAATCAACTCCTCCTGCCCAGTGCTATGATGGTTTCCAGCTAAATATCTGCCATGGTCATTTTGCGTCATGCTTGTAAATGTTGTTTCAAACAAATGATATACTGCAGAAAACTGCAAATATTCATTTTTTGTAAAGGAAAAAAAGAAGTACAATATGTACGTGTAGTGTTATTTTTCATTCACAATTCAACCTCAGTGATCCAGGAAATTGTAAAGGATGTTTAAAATTGTCGAGCAAAGGGAGACCAAAATAAAACTGCAGTTGATTTCATATACACGGTACATGATACTGTTATACAGGCTATAGAAAAATGATTTTGTTTTGTCTGGAATCGCTTCATATATATATATGAGTCATGGCTCGAGTCGTTAATTTGGTCATTTGTGCTCACGAATCCGAGGGTTGACTTAGCCAACGCCTAATCCATTTATAAATAGACTGACGTATAGCAAATATGGGGGTGCGGGCACCCTCTACCAGTGACTTTTCACAAGATAGTCACAGATATGTCTTTAGATAAGTAGGCGGCCATTTTACTATCTCTGACCCTGTAATGAAATCTCTAGGTTGATTACATGGTTGGTAATTGTTTGCATAACTGCTCAGGCACTGCCATTTAACGGACCCATGCCAAGTCCCTTTGACAGCAATCAAGACAGGTAATTGCTCTGATTTAAATCACTTGCTCTTCATGACAGATAAAAATAGTCCCTTCTGAATAACTTGTTAGTGCATATTGAAGTTAACTGAAGAATCTCTGTAGTAGCTCCCTTCAGAGCGGGTACAATGCCGTCTGCGCGCGTGCAGATTTAATTGCTTCCATCTGACCAAAAGTCAAAGGGTGGCTTTTACCATTTTACCCTGTATAATCTGGCACCCTGGTAAATGATAGAGTAGGCTGGGACTTAGATTATGACATCCGTCTTTCATGATAACGATATAGACCCTATTCATATAGTTTTGCGATCTTTGTTTCTTCAGCATATTGATCTGTTCGTTTGCTCGTTTGTTTTGTGAGATTTTTGTGCTGTGAAGAGAAACATGAAATATTAACATAGGGAAAGGCCACTGTCAATATTATAAGATTTTTTAAAAATTTGGTTGTAGTCTCATCTAATTACCTGAAGTGACGCTGCTGTTGACTTTTTTCAGCTTGCCCAGTTTTATCCAGATCTAGCATTGATTGGCTACTATGTGGGTGCCTGAAAAATCGGCCAATCAACTCACTGATTTTTAAACGTTTGAAAAAAATGTCCAATCAACACAGTGAAAAGTCCCCCAGTGGCAGGCCTTGGCTGTGGACAGACAATCGAAGGGGATGAATTACTCTCTGCTGATAGACAAGCCACAAGTGCAACTTGAGATTTAAAGTTTCAAACTTTGCCAGCTCTTTTCAAAATATGACACTATGATATGTGTTAGATCTATTGAATTATAGCTGGCAAGCCATTTATTTATTTATAATAGGCATCTATTCATGCGCTTTAAATAGATCAACAATCAGATCGTGGTTCTGTGCAATTAAGTTGTTAGTTGCGAACTACTTCCTGGTTTTAGCAAGGTTTTCGGGGAGAAATTCACACAAAGAACCGACTTTGTTTTTCTTTGGGATTTCCTCCTCATTGTTTACTGCAATTACTATCATCAATTAAACGGAGAAAGCAATTAATTGATGGCACATTGTTATGAATATTCAATAGAATCCAGCTGCATTTCGCAGAGCGTTTTAAAGTTCTAGCGACACAATTTATCACCACGCGTTCTAGCGAATGGAGAGCGCAAAAGACTAACAAATGGGAAGGTCTTTAGTTTGAATTGGGGGATCATGAGATATATCCCCAAATAAGGAGATTCCCGAAGAGACTGGTAGTATTGACGGGTTTGAACAATTTTGTTTGTAACATGTGGGGACTATCATCATACAATGAATGGTATACGTGCCCTAGATCTTCAGTGTGTGCAACAACAGGTGACGCAAAAAAAGACAAAATGTAACCAAGGAGGTGTGTTTGTATGTTTATAAGGGGGGGGGGGGGGGGGGCGGCGTTAGTTTGCATTGGTAGTTGGATAAAAAAAATAGTCCAGAAAAGCATCGTTTTAATAGCATCACTAACCATAAAGTACAAAACATTAATTTGATATGGGCATCAGATTGCAAACATGCAAAAGGTGATCAGGGAGAAAGCACAAAAATGACAAGGAAATGACGTTGTTTTTTCTTTGGGTTTTCCTCCTCATTGTTTACTGCAATTACTATCATCAATAAATCGAGAAAGCAATTAAGTGATGGCACATTGTTGTGAATATAATCACCAGGTGGATTTGTCAAAAGAAGGAAAACTTGTTCATTAGTCATCTATTAAGATATTGTAAAGCGCATGAATAGATGCATATTATAAATAAATAAATAAATAAATAAATAAATGACTTGCGAGTTATAATTCAATAGATCTAACAAATATCATAGTGTCACATTTTGAAAAGAGCTTGCAAACCAGGGGCGTAACCAAACCTTTTCAAATTGTACGCAAAGATTTTCAATCCCAGGCACAGCTAAATACAGACTTACGAAAGAGATGAAGTGCAGATCAATCTACACATTTACCAGCATATGTGCCAAATATCATAACTTAGTTTTCACTATAGTAATAAAGTCATTACTTAAAGTTAAAAAAATATTCCCAGAATTTAATTAAGTTCCAGTACAATATTTCACCCAACATGTTATATTTATTTAACCAGGACCCCGTGACTCGAAAGCATAACTCGAGATTTACTTAGAATTCAATTTAGACATGGTATCATCCAGCTTACATGCGGGTGCATGGCTCCCCAAAACAACCAATATCATATGACAGGACATCGGTCTCGTGTAAGCAAATAAGAGTGGGTGTCAGAACAATAGCGCATGTACAATTTATACAGAGGGCTTTTACATACAGGTGACTTTAACTTACAATTGAAGGGGATTTTTGGTTATGTTCGTCAGTCAGCACAGAGTATTTCACCCCCACCCCCACCCCTCAATTGTCTGCCCACAGCCAAGGACCGCCAGTGGGGAACATTTCACTGTGTTTGTTGGTCATTTTTTCAAACTTTTGAAAGCCAATGAGTTGATTGGCCGATTTTTCAGGCACCCACATAGTAGTCATTTATAATATCATTGATATAAAATAAACCATTTTACACCATCTTTTATGGAAAACAGTTTTTCAATTTCTTTCAATTTTTGAGTTTTGACATAATGGTTGTGATAGGATTTCATCTCGGGTTAAATTGGGATTTTCCTGAATTTCACTCAAACAACCAATAATCTTTGCCAAAAGGGATTAGAAGTCGCTTTTAGTATATTTAATCCACCTTTTGTTACTACGGATTCCTGACATTTCGCCGAGAAAAACGCTTTCCACTGACTCTTATTTCCTTCAAAAAGAAGTCTTTTAAGCCATGTAAATTTTAGGGCCTTGGTAAAAATTTTATTTGCGGTACCTTTTACCGTCCATTTTTGTAGTCAGACGCCATCCTTGCTCATTTTATGTATCTTTTCCCATTTCTGATAAAGTTTAATATGATATGCATATTGTATTGAGGGAGGGTGGGGGGTGGGCTGGCAGGAGAGTTTATATATGCACTAAGATGAGAAATAATAAAGGTTTAACCACTGTTGACTTTCCTATTATTGAAAGGTTTCTTGGAGACTAGATTTCCAAGATATTTTTTTCATTTTTTTCAATATTTTTTAAAACGTTTTTTTTCACATTGTTTTTCTATCAGTTTCTATTCTCTACCAAGTAGCTTAAATACACCTTCATGGTTCTATTTTAATTCTTTTTGTTAATTAATGAAGTTCAAAACTTTCTGTTCACACCCAAAGGCCGTTAGATGGTACTTACTTCCACCAAGGCTGCTCTACAACAATATCCGAGTATTCTTGCGAGATGAACATATCTGAATCAGCACTACGGTGCCATGTCATCAGATACTATGTGCACACTCTGGTTGGACTTGTGCGGAACAGTGGACCCTTGTGGACACATTTGCCAGAAGCTATTGTCCTGCCCAGAGTTGCTCCAGTGTGCACGTAGGAGCAGATGTAGAGGCTGACAATGTGCAAGGGAAAATGCACTGTATATTGCACATACAAGGGAGATTTTAACGCCTTAACTATTGCAAAGTTTTATAAAGAGTTGTAAGGTGATAAAAACATGGAAATGACAGGTTAACTTAGAACATGCTGCCTTTAGTATCTGCAGCGGCAATGTTTTTGATCGGATTTGTGTAAACTTCACACAATTGTTTCAACTTACTGGGTTAAGAGTATGAATATCTTGCTCAAAAGTGTAGTTCCTAGCTACATGTAGAATTATAGATTTGCCTTACTTAATAGACTAACGCAACTTTAAATGCTTGTTCTTAGGGTAATATGCTGCCTATCAACTGTAGCTAAGGTTAATTTGGGTTTTAATTGCCTTAAAATAGTCTAGTGATAGTTCTGATGCCCTGAAACATAGTTAGTAGCACTTCTAAATCATTTAAACTGGACAAGAAAGGTCTAATTAGCTTTTTACTAAGGAAAGTCACTTCCATAGCCACGGTTGCTAAGCAACGCTTTGAAATTTTGGGCACTACCCTTGAAATTGATCAGCATAGTCCAAAGAACATTTGTGCCAAGTTTCATGCTTTTTCCACATTCTGAGCAAATTGGCCAATATATAGCACCAGTCATCCAGACAGTCATTCATATATATATATATATATATATATATATATATATATACGTTTTAGAAATAATAGTAATACATCCCAAAAAAGTGAAGTTATTTTCGACGTGTAGCAACCATTTTGGGCATTAGTGTATATATATATATATATATATATATATATATATATATATATATATATATATATATATATATATATAAATCGATTCCAGACAAAAGCAATTTTTTATGCCCTATATACCAGTATCATATAAATGAAATCATCTGCAGTTTTATTTTGGCCTCTCGTCGCTCGACAATTTTCAACATTCTCTCTAATTTCCTGGATCAGTGAATGTACACTGAAGTTGAATTGTGAATGAAAAATAAACCGTACACGCACATTTTGTACTTTTTTCCTGTATAAGAAATAAAATCTTTACAGTTTCCTGCACTATATCGTTTGTTTGAAACAGTCATTCACACGTATGACGCAAAATGACCATGGCATATATTTTAGCTGGAAACAGGATATAACCAACATAGAACTGGGCAGGAGAAGTTGATTGATTTTTTGGTCGAAGTAGTACTAGAGCACTCACGTACAGATGGTTTTGATCTTCGTAATAATGAACGTGGCAATAAAATGTACGAATTATTTATACCTTGTCTTGTCAGCAAATAACAACATATAATGATAATTTACAATGTGTTAAATATTTTATGACTCAATTTATTGGCATTAGTTTGAAGTAAGCTGTGATCTTTGGAAATGTGAATATGAGGACAAGTCTCTGTACGTCGCTAACGTTTTCGCTTTGCATTTAGAATGCAACCATATCCGTGTCGAGTTTCTCTCTATAAAGGTACTGCAATTGACATAATCTTGGGCATCAATCAGTAGGGTAGACAAAACACGCACGTGCACTCATGGATTAGAGTTTGCGTTGAGAATTAATAGAAAACCATTCATTTCACACAATGTTAGGACATAAATCGTCAGCTGGAGATGGTCAAGTGATGGACAGATGGACACTAAACGGACACTTTTACTTCCACATCCTCCTGGCATTTGCTATACTCGGCTACCAACCAGTATGTGGCATTAGATTTGTTGTACCACAAGAAGGATCTATCTATCCAAATGAGGCAACTGTATTTAAATATATCGAGGTGCCACCAAACATGTTGGCTAGCATTCGCTTCACTAAATTTGACCTAGAACTTTCTGGAGGATGCGACAAAGATTACGTGGTAATTACTAATTGTACATGGAAGGCTTTTGATAAAGATATACATACGCTCTGGGGAGCAGTATGTGGCTCGTATACATTTTCAGAACCCAGTATTCTAAATGTTCAACTGTGCTTTAACTGTTCAGTTGAGGTTATATTTAGCAGTGATCTAGATGTCCGTGCCACAGGGTTGAAGGCTGATATAGATATGGTGGAGGATTGTGAAGATCGCACATTGCCGTGCACACATGTGGTTACATCTTCGCATGAAGGTTGGATCAGAATCAACCGCGGTAATTTGACGGCAGGGTGTAAGTTTTATTTGACCGCTCCTGCTGATCACATCTTGCAAATAACACTTGCAAAAGACCTTAATGTCTTTTGTGGAACTCTTACTTTCTATGACGTGACAGAATACAACGAGGTAAAATTGCATACCCATAACATGAATAGTTCTAAGCAATTTACATCCCTTCGTGGAAATTATGACCAGATGAGCATCGAATGGATACCGTGTGACGGAGCATTGCAATACGACGTACATGCTGAGTACAAAGCTGTTTCCCGTAAAATGGTGGAACCATTTTCATGCCAACCAGGATACAGACTTTTTGAGGGGAACTGTTACCTGTTTAGGCTTTATACTCGGTCAACCACGTGGTCCAAAGCTCAGATCGAGTGTGAGAGAGATTCAGGCCATCTTGTTAGCATACAGACACGGCGTGAAGCTCGCTTTCTGGGTAGAATTCTGATTAGCTTTCAAACTCGGACTTTATTCGTTACATGTTTTACCTACTATAACAGCGCAATCTACATAGGACTAAAATCTACAGACCAGGTAGTTTTTTTTTCAGAATTTTAACTTTTGAACACCAATGATTTGAATTGCAAATCATGTGTATGAGAGAGCATTGACGCCGAGACGAGCCGAGGTCTAGTAAGGCCGCGACTTAAATATGGCAGACATACATGAAAGGAAGACCGCTTAACCCATTAATGGTCATTCCGCCTCTCACACGCCTCCCCGCGGGTCGTCCCTGCAGGCTCACACAAATCGAGGAACGACACGTGGGGAGCCGCCATTAACGGATTAAGCGGTCTTCCCTACATGTAGGTCAGCCATATTTAGATCGCGGCCTTATTAGACCTCGGCTCTTCTCGATGTGAATGCTACCTTAAAATTGCAAAATATTCACAGATCTAGCGTCTAACAATTTTCTATTATGAAATACAAACAGGTTACCGTAAGGGTCGAAATTTTCATAGAATAAGTTGTGAATTTTATAGACACTGTATTTTTAAACTCATATTCTCTGAATTAGAACATTCCTATTAACTGGTTGCAACAAAACTGAAAAGCAGACTACATATAATAACCACATATAATAGTTCATTTCTATACAGTAAAAGCTTCACAGAAATACTTTCAATGATTCCAAAATCATGTTACTGGAAAATTGATTAATTTTTCCACACTGAAAAGATCGAGTCTTTAACGTATATATATATATTGTGTGTTTGTGTGAGTGTGGTTCATCCATGTGATGGTTGCATGACATCGCTCCTCTCTACACCTCCCAATGAATCATATCTAATTCATCTTACAGCACTACTACTGGACGGATGGGGGAGCTTTTGTATACAGTGAATGGTACGGCCCCAAAATTTACGGATTCAATTCATGTAAGATTCCAAGTTTACTGAAATCAATTGTTACGGAAGATGTTCTGCAGCCGGTCCGAGGGGACGAACGTGACTGTGGCATTATGATGGGATTTGTACCACATCAATACGGGAAAACACGCTGGGGGAACTGGGCCAAAGTCCCGTGTCACAAAACAATCAGTAGCTGTATGACCGCCATCTGTAAAAAGCCTGCAGTTCCGACTTCAAAAAAGAATTCAACTACAGCCGCTTCGAAATCAATGCTGGTAAATTCCACGGCATCCCAATGGTATACGCACCATGAATCTTACTGTCCAGAGGGTTGGGTATATATAGCGGGGCGTTGTGTGCTTCTATACACCCTTGCCCAGATTACAGCCGTACCAGCAATTCAACATACAACTACGTATGTGTCTCATTATCACCCACAATATTGGTCCTTACCGTCAGACAGTAATCTCACCTATAGCGCAGCTGTGGAAGCATGCAGGTCCTTGGGTGGAGATTTAGCCCCCTTTAACAGCACTTTACAGAAGGACCGAGATATTCTTCAGTACATCAGTATTTGGGGCAAAGAACTCACTTGGATATCCCCAAGAATTTTCGATAAAAATATATCAAGACCACTCTCAAATATCTTAGCTGTGTGGGTGAGGTCCCCAGAAAACATATGCAGAAGGCTTATATATGCCAACCATTCGTTCACAGATGACATGGGAGGACTGAGCCAACACGTTGACCACCGCGAATCGCTCTTGGCTCTTTGTGAGATAGCTTCGAAACGCAGCATTTTCAACTGTTCACAGCACCAGTTTGGATGTGAAGATGGCAGTTGTATATCTAGTGTTAATGTGTGTGATGGGACCTCGGACTGCGCTGAAGGAGAAGATGAGAAGAATTGTACTTGTGGACAACACACTTTCAGTTGTTCCGATGGCACATGTATCCCAATTAGTAAAGTATGTAATCATGTCAACGACTGTCCTAATGGAACCGATGACGAGAATTTTTGTATTTATCCGCCGTGTAAAACAGGGCAGTACAGATGCCAGAATGGGGAATGTATCGACGAGAAAGACAAGTGCAACTTTTTTAAAGACTGCTTAGACGGATCTGACGAAATCCCACAAATTTTGTGCCCCTATGAAAAGTGTTACTCTGGCAAATATTTAGCTCCTCAAAACGTGGACGATCGCTATCCAGATTGCTTTGGTGTGACACAAGAGGATGAGTCATTTTCAATGATTCCAGCAATTAAGCGCACGTGCTCGGATTGCGAAGATCGTTTTCGGTTATTCGGTAATTTATCTCTACCTTATTGTTCGAAGACAAATGAAATTAGATGCGCACCCGAACATGTTCGGTGTATTGATCGCCATCTGGCATGCGTTCACGACAAAATCAAGCACGAACGATTTCAAACATGCAGAGGATTTGAACATTTGCAAAACTGCGCCTGCTTTCAGTGTCCACACATGTACAAGTGTCCTGGCTCGTTTTGTGTCCCACTTCGACAGGTGTGCGACGGGGAGAAAGACTGTCCAAGAGGAGAGGACGAGACTGGATGTGCTAATTACACATTTCCTGGTAGTTTCAGGTGTAAAGGAGAACGGCAGTATCTGCACCAGGGCGAGGTTTGCAACGGTGTGGTCAACTGTGAATTTTCTGATGATGACGAAAGGTTCTGTGAAATAAAGACATGCCCTATGAACTGTTTCTGTAGTGGGTATTACGTAGACTGCACAGGAGGAAATGCATCCAAGGTACAGAATATATCGCCATTCACCAGAGGCCTTGCTTTTGGGGACAACAAACTTCATTTAACAAACAAAACGTTTGCAAGACATCATTTGCTTGTGAAACTTAATGTCAGTTCAAATGAAATCAATACCATTCCAATCAAGACATTTATTCATTTAAATAACCTATTAGAGTTGGACCTACGCGGTAACAAATTGTCTTCTCTGCAGGCAAATACCTTCATTGGTTTGTTTAATTTGAAAACCTTGTTGCTAAGTGGAAACCCATTATCTATAATTTTCCCCGGCACGTTTGATGGTGTTTCGATCCTAAGTGCTTTAGACCTAAGTAAGCTTCATATCAATACCATTCATGCACATACATTTCAAGGATTAGACTCGTTGAAAAGTCTGAATATAAGTTTCAACAAAATATCCACGATAAAGGATGGTGCTTTTCATGATTTGCCCAAATTGGATACAGTTGATATGTCTGGGAATGAGGGCGTCTTTGTCGAAAGTGAAGTTTTCGTAAATTTTTCAGCTAAAACATTAATAACAGACAGGTTTGAAATCTGTTGTCTCGCTGTTGGGAGAGTAAACGAATGTTTACCCAAACCTGACGAATTTTCCTCATGTTCTGATCTGCTTTACGATAAGTTCTTACAAGTATCTGTCTGGGTTATGGGAATTCTTAGTTTGGTTGGTAACCTTTTTGTTTTTGTGAACAGACTACGTGAAAACAAAATGACCCCTCAAATATTTTTCATAGTTAACCTCTCAGTTTCTGATTTCCTTATGGGTGTATATTTGATTATAATCGCCTCGGTTGACAACCTCTACCGTGGGGAGTATTTTGTTCATTCCGAAGTCTGGACAGATAGTGTTTTATGCAAGACTGCGGGGTTCCTTACCATGCTTTCAACATTGATGTCTATGCTGATATTAGTTTTGATTACAACAGACAGAATGATAGCTATTGTTTTCTGTATGTCGTTTCGAAAAATTGGAATGAAGAGAGCATCCGTTTTAGTGACAGTTGGGTGGGTCTTTTGCTTTATCTCAAGTATCATTCCTTGTTTTGAAATTGGATATTTTGAAAAATTCTATGGTCATAATTCTGTTTGTATACCCTTTACTATAAGCAGAGTATACTTTGGTGGTCGTGAGTACGCGTACGCCATGTTTTTATTTACCACTCTTATCGCTTTTGTCTACGTGGCAGTGGCATATATGTGCATAATAAAAAGCGTCTTTGAGACTCAACAGCAATCTGGACGTGAGGCTTTTGAAGAAGTTACTCTTTTGAAAAAAGTGTCCATTATTTTACTGACAGATTTTGTATGCTGGGGGCCGGTTACATTATTAGGGTTTTTAAGTATGGCCAACGTGCCAATTCCACCGCAAGTGTCAAGCTGGGTAGCCGTGTTCGTGATACCGTTCAACTCCGCTATCAACCCCTATTTGTACACACTTGCCAACGTTAAGCTATGTGGTAAGAAAGAAAAATCAACGACAAGCTACACTCCTGTAGCCAGACATTACACACAAGAACAAGTACCCGATATCAAAGAAACCGAGGTATGACCATCTTTTGTTGGTTTGTTGCAGAGCAACACTTAAATGTTATCAATTTGGGGGAAATGTTGAGGCAAGGTTTGGAGTATTAAGGGCAGAATTAACTTTTCGGATCGCTTTAGACACAAAATAGTTTGTTTGGTTTATGTTTAGAATTCAACATGTTTGTCAATTGCAAAACAGCATAACACATATTCTCTGAAGTTGAAACTAATGAACTGTATATAGTTTGATTTAGGATATATCTGTAAAATCATGCATGTTAAATACTTTACTACGTTTTTTTAGAAAACATAGTCTGCTATTTTGGTTTGCACATAGAAAAGTTGGTCAATTTTGTATTATTTTTCAATTTTGTCGTGGCCCTGTATTTACAACGTGGCAACATCTACATGTATCAGGGGGCATTGTGCATTATATGTTGTATGGAACAGTATGTAAAGTTCAATGTGCATTGTATGTTGTATGGAACTGTATGTAAAGTTCAATGTGCATAATATGTTGTATGGAACTATATGTAAAGTTCAATGTGCATTGCATGTTGTATGGAACTGTATGTAAAGTTCAATGTGCATTAAATGTTGTATGGAACTGTATGTAAAGTTCAATGTGCATTATATGTTGTATGGAACTGTATGTAAAGTTCAATGTGCATTGTATGTTGTATGGAACTGTATGTAAAGTTCAATGTGCATAATATGTTGTATGGAACTGTATGTAAAGTTCAATGTGCATTGCATGTTGTATGGAACTGTATGTAAAGTTCAATGTGCATTGCATGTTGTATGGAACTGTATGTAAAGTTCAATGTGCATAATATGTTGTATGGAACTATATGTAAAGTTCAATGTGCATTGCATGTTGTATGGAACTGTATGTAAAGTTCAATGTGCATTAAATGTTGTATGGAACTGTATGTAAAGTTCAATGTGCATTAAATGTTGTATGGAACTGTATGTAAAGTTCAATGTGCATTGCATGTTGTATGGAACTGTATGTAAAGTTCAGTGTGCATTAAATGTTGTATGGAACTGTATGTAAAGTTCAATGTGCATTAAATGTTGTATGGAACTGTATGTAAAGTTCAATGTGCATTGCATGTTGTATGGAACTGTATGTTAAGTTCAATGTGCATTAAATGTTGTATGGAACTGTATGTAAAGTTCAATGTGCATTGCATGTTGTATGGAACTGTATGTAAAGTTCAATGTGCATTGCATGTTGTATGGAACAGTAAGTAAAGTTCAATGTGCATTAAAATGTTGTATGGAACAGTAAGTAAAGTTCAATGTGCATTAAATGTTGTATGGAACTGTATGTAAAGTTCAATGTGCATTGCATGTTGTATGGAACAGTAAGTAAAGTTCAATGTGCATGATATGTTGTATGGAACTGTATGTTAAGTTCAGTGGCTTATTGCAAGACAACATATATCATGGATAGTATATTTCTGATGAAATGAGACTACATATGAGTAAAACTGTATTACCATTGTACATTATCTTGTCTTGGTCATATACAGCGACCTCTATTGTAATAGTTGTAACGGTTCCTGTAAGTAAACATTGATATAGTTGTGAAGTATGTAATCTTGAATGAATTTTAAATGTAAATAAAACTTGAATGAACCAATGAACTATTTATCTCATTGATCATCAACAACAAAAAAAAAAATAATAATTGAATGGTCTTATCTACCAGTTGCAGGAACTGGTGTGAAAAAGTATAAAATCATCATAAGCAATTCCAAGTACAGTGTGTGTTTAATCTGGATCACATAACCCAACAAACACTAATCTGCAAATGAAAAAGAACTGGAAAAAAGAGATTTATAAAGAACCAACAATACCTGGGCAAAAGCACTGGACAACTGACAATTTGATTTTAAAATTCACTGAAAAATTTCCAAGTCATATTGTCTACATATCGTTCCTGCTTCAAATCATTCCCAATTCAGACCTTGAAATCCGTTACACCCCTCGAAACAAATATCTGACCTCGATAGCTCTTTCTGAAATGTAAGGGCACATTCCAAATGGAACTATCACTATACGTAGATCGATTCAACTCGATTCAACGGGAATTCTTGCTGAACTTATCCAAAACTATTCACAGAAGAATGGTTCATAATTCTTTTTTAAGTTCCGAGTTTCAAGTCATTCTCGTAATGGAGATAAAAATGCAGATTTCACTCGCAAGCGTGCATATCAAAAATTAGATTCAGTAAAAAGGTTAGGAAAGGGTAAACCTTACCGGCAAAGGGAAATGTGCTTTTTCGTTTTGTTATTTGAAAAGTCCTAAACGCACTATTTGCCTCTACACGGGTGTGATTTCGTACAAATTGTGGTAGGTGAGATTGATATTAATTGTGGTAGGTGAGATTTGAAAAAGTTTTCGACTGATAATAAAAAACATAAGGAAAAAAAAACGAAATGGAATGTTTAGAAATTTAAACAGTTTCTCTGGCGTCATGGCTATGAATCTGACATCGAATTTAGTTCAAAATATTAGTAAATTCAGAATTATTAGCTAAAACGTAAATTGACATCTGCCCTAATTTGTCAGATAACCAAAAATGCCGGTGATCCAAGCGGAGGGTACGCTTTCCTGAAGGTAGCGGCGAAGAACGGAGACGATATTTTTCTGAACAACTTAACCTGTCTGACAGTGGACCTGTATTAGTTATGAAAAGCCCCCTTTTCAACAGGCGTGTTTTATAATTACTTCGTGTCACAAAGAAAATTTATACAGGCAAAACTTTATTCAAGGAACTAGTTTCACGAAATGAACGAAAGTAAAATATAAGTCGGCACAAATATAAGTCATACAACAATGAGTCTGTATTTTTAAAAAGTATAGTCTCTCCTGTTATGGGCCATGTCGGATTATAATGGCATACCTTGATGCAAAACAGTCTATCGTTTCTTCCACCGCGAGTCCCTTTATTTAATGTATTGTATTACTCATATTACCTATTTCATTTGACACTCTCTCTCTCTCTGTTTCTCTCCCTTCCCCTTTCTCGTGTTAGAAGGAGGGTAAATAATTAAGCACTCAAAATCTGCATCACCAATCTTCAGAAAAGAATAAGTCAAAGAACCAGTTGGCTGATCCATAACATCCGACAAAGCAAGCTACAGGTATGGCATGCTGGAATTACCGCACAGCAATCTAAAGCCTTAGAGAACATCCAAAAAAGGGCTCTTCATATTATATATCCTGAACTCACTTACAACGAAGCAATGGACATCACTGAATTACCTACCTTGAAATCTCGGCGTACTGACTTATGCAAAAAATTATTTAATGAGATAAAACTGTGTACACATAGATTAAACCATCTTTTACCTAACACTCGTGTCATAGAAAAGGACCTAAGGAATGTTAATAGATATGTTTTACCAAAATGTCGGACAAAAAGATATAGAAACACTTTTATCCCATACTGTTTATATACGTGTCAATGATCAAGGTCTATCCATGAACTTTTAGCTTTTGAAAATAACAACGAATCACCATTTTTAACCTCATTATTGGTTTTATAACTTAGAATTTATCTAAAAGCTCTATTTTAGTACTACATCTTTATACTTTTATACATATACATTCAATATATGTCTTATATATTGCAAAGAACACAATAAACCTTTATTTTTTTATTTTTTTACAAAGCAGAATGAATCAAATAGCAGCTAGCACAGATTTATATGCAGATAGCTATAGTGTCACTACATACATAATCAGATGCACGCGCGAAGCTGTTGAACAAAATGACAGTTCGCTACGGGAGACCAATGTCACCAAATTCACACACAATTAGCATTAGGGTGTGCCTGTTAAAACCCCCTTTACACTGGACGGCGTCCTTTCTGCGTCCTTTGTGCGACCATGGAACTGGCCAGGACGCACAGTGATCGCCAAGGTCGCACAAAGAACGTTCAAGCATCGCCGAGGACGCCATGGACGCCGCGAAGTTTGAGCATGTTCAAAACAATCGCAGAGAGAACGCTCAATGGACGCAGAAAGGACGCGTAAGCATCGCCGCGGTCGTAGAAAGGAGGCACAAGCATCGCTTTGGTTGCAGAATGAAAACTCAAAGATTGTCCAGTGTTCGGCACGTAGAAATTTTTTTTCACTCTCAAACGGGGCCGTGCTGAGGCATTTTTCACCAGACAGGAATTCTAAGGGTAACAGTGATCTCATATCAGCCTCCAATTGTTTTTTCCTCCTAAATTCATGAAACGATCCTTTTTTTTTTTTTTTTTTTTTTTGAGGTTATTATAAAACGAATATTTTGCCTTTTTTACAAGATACATTAATTGTCAGAACTTTTTGCAGAATGCGTCATTTGAAAACGGATTCAAATATTCTATGTTGTGTCAGTCACACTTTCTCGTTTTCGGCGCCTGTCCATCCTTCTTATAAGGATAACAATGAACATATGGCTGATTATCAGTCCATGCAGGCCTTGCATCACTATAGTTTAAAGCGTTTATTCCCATTTATTTGTTCTGTGTGCTGGTAATGTTCTTTATTGGATGACCTGGTTAGAACCGATGAAAACATAGGAGTTAGGATATAGAGAAGGACGCCCAAACAACGCACATCGGTCAAGCAGGATGCAGAATGATCGTAGAATAGACGTCACTGATTGCCCATGAAGGTACAGACAACGCAGCAAGAATGCTCAATGGTCGGTCAAACATCGCAATGGACGCCTTGGGTTGCACAGGGGACGTACAGTGGAGGCAGGCAGGTTGCTCGCAGTTTTACAGGTAAAATCAAGATTCGGTCGTTCAAAGGACGCACAAGGGACGCAGCCGCCTTTACACTGAGACACGATTTAATTGCTTTGGCGACCGTTGAGCGTCCTGACCACATTTTTGAACGCAGAAGGGACGCAGAAAGGACGCCGTCCAGTGTAAAGGGGCCCTAAAGGTCACGTGCCTAACAGCGAGTGCGTCTACCGCGTACTGCAATTATCTCCTGTAGACGGCGCGACAAGCCTTCAACACGGGTAACAATTCTGTTTGATGGTGTCTTTTCAATTTAATAGACATTTCTTTACATCTGTAGTCACAGTGAAACAGTGGATTTGAGAGGGTATCTCTTATAAATTTTACTAAATGGTATAAAATGTGTATATTTTCACCACTATTTTGTATTTTTTAACCAATTCTAACGTACCCTGTGCACAGATTTTTTAACTAAATCGGTAGAATTAGTAGGGGCAGTAAGGTTTTTCATGCGAAATAGTCAAGATGGGAAAATTCTGGGGAATGGCTCTTTTAAATTTTTGGCTGTTGAATTTTAGGGAGTGCTTAGTTTGTAATAAAATTATGTGTCATAATTTTGGTACAGTAAAATAGTCAAACCTGAAATTAAAGAACAGGATAAAGGTTATTGAATTTACAAATAAGACATAATCAATTAAAACTCAAATTGTTTATTGCTTTGGTGACAAAATTCTATCAAAAGACTAAGAATATTCATATTTTGTATTTTCACTCGTCACTCGGAACTTAGCATTTACAATTTTTTTCACACAGTTCCAAATCCTGGAATTAAATTCTTCATTTTTAACGTATACAATGCGGGTTACACCTTTAATAAAGCAAAAGAAAAACCAGAAAATTTCAGCAATTTTTCCTTTAGATTTACAAAAGCCGTTTCGAAAACTACGATCTGAAAACTCCGTTTGGGGTAACACATCTCTACCATTCTGTGGCCACCTGTGAAACTCACGTATTCACGTTACTTAAGTCTAAACTTCTTTTGAAGGTTAAAAACATGCCGTCTTGTTGAGTAAAAATGGTCATTTTTACTGACCGCAATCGATCATTTTGTCTGAGTAATGGAGTTTATAAAGTTCATACATATAGGACTCTATTTGCAAAAATTACATGTAGGTACAAACTGATTTGGCTAATCCAAGTCCACCTGTTAAACTGCATAAAAAGAACATGGATATATTACATGGTTTTTGTTATTTATCTCAATTTGCTATTCTGAATTGTAATCGTAATATCACCGATTTTTCTAAAATAAAGGTGAATAGTATGTGCAATGTTTTTGTAATTATCTGTTAATTACGACTTGCATTTGTGATATTAATTTGTTGACCGGATCTCACTTTTGCTTAAAGGGAACAGTCATGTGATCCACAGTTTCCCATTTTGAAAACTGATGCTTTTTTAACAATTCTATTTCAGCAGCATTTTCAGTATATCTAACAGCAGGTGCAGAAATGTTGTTTATGTTCTCGTATGAGAACATTATTAATGTTCAGAAAGGTATAAAACATTTCTTACACATTTTTGGACTTAATAAATGCAAGTTGGAATAAGTTATGCCATAATTTGCCCTCCTTTTTGCCTAGATTTGATAATTACATATGTTGCAATTGCTAAAATGCGTTTTTCAGTAATCGCTGTCTTTAGGGTATTGTTCTTTTTTCACGTTCTCTATTGAAGTTTATCTCTTATAGTGTATTTAAATTTATTGGTTGCTGTTCAATGTTTATTTCACAAACGACTTGACAATTTTTTTTGAAAAACATAATAAAAATGTGTTTTTCATTCCAAGCAAAAACTGTCAAAATTTTTGTCGTATTAAATGTAGAAAAAGCCATATCCTGAAAAAATTCAGAGCATTTTATGGTTAAAATGAAACAAAAATAATGGCAGGTACAAGGTATTTTAAAAGGGTGTCACATTTTGAAATTTTTGGCAATTTGGAGTATTTTTGTGACTTTTAAAATTATGTGATAGAGTAAGTCTTTCGGGTTTTTTTTTACAGCGGTAGTGTGACGTGAGACTACCGCTAGATCTGCCGTTGTTGTTGTTAAAATGAAATTTTAAAATCTGATTGTCATTTTTATCTTAAATAGTGTTTTATATTATTACAAGATCAAGTAGTTCATTAGATAGTTTATTTATCAAATCAAATTTGAGCCAGTCTTACATGTAATGCAGATATAAATGTTCTTGTTTAACATTATTGAATATTCAAAACTTGTTGTGATTAAAATATTTAAAAAATCTTAAACATATGGATGTTTGAAAATATGAGAATACATCAATGGTAGATTATTCTGCTCCAAATAAAATACTTTACAACTACATGTACAAAGTATATGCAAAATGACTTGGCGTTTTTGTTTGCTCAGCGGAACTCTAAGGGTGGGGTTCGATTGGGGTACTTGGAACACGTGAAGTTTTTCCCAAAGGCTCCTTAAGTTCCCTTTAGTTACTATAAAAGAAAAGTCTACCAGGGGTGGGAGGGCGGGAACACTTAGGGGAGTGGATAGCACGCGTTACTCGGTCCCAGCAAATTACCTTTTGCAAACAAAAATTCAAATAAGTAATTTAAACTGCGACAAAAGGGTCTTCCGACTAAGAAAGGGGCAAGTAACGCCAGTGGCTCAACAGATTAGACGGCAGAATATCAAGCAGGAGATGACGAGTTCGAGGCGAGCTAGAAAAATTTGGTTCACTGATGAAAGTTTTGAAGTAAAGCATTTGTACGTTTATTATTGCCAAATTAATTATTTACTGCATTAAGCAGTTTACATAGATAATGAAAATATAACATTTTGTGCTCTAAATTAAAACAAAAAAAACAGTATGTATCTGTTAATAAAACAAGTCGAAGATTTCATGCATTTGGAAACATTTTTACTAAAATACAGAATCCTTTGATTTACGAATAAAGTTATGAATTGTAACATTTGAAAGACGTTGGCAAGAACTGATAATGAACAAAATGGACTTTTACTGGCCAAATTTTTGTCAAAGTTCACATAAGTACCTTGTCGTCATCGAATTACATCAAAAACATTTCCGTCCAAATTCAGAGGTTGTAACAATTTTAACTAGATGGTGTCGATGGGTAGCCATTGCATATCTCCGCGCTTCCCCATAGAGCAGCTCACCCCTAGGGACCACTTACCACACGCACGTACACACACATCACTGCTCCATCCAATGGTATTTAAATATAAATGTAAAAAAATCTACAATGTTAAAATAATTTAGAATCAACCAACCCTCAGGGACAGCCCAACCCCCTGTTGCACTAAAATTCCAAAGTGCCCATGCACCTCCCTGATGATGGGTATACAAATCACTTAAGTTTCAACTTCCTAACTCTAATGGTCTAGGGCAGATGGCAGAAATTACAATGTCTTAAGAATTTAGAATCAACCATCCCCAGGGTACAGCCCAACCCCCTGTGGCACTAAAATTCCAAAGTGCCCATGCACATCCCTGATGATGGGTAAACTATTCACCAAAGTTTCAGCTTCCTAACTCTGATGGTCTAGGGGGAGATAGCAGAAATTTCAATGTGATAAAAATTTAGAATCAACCACCTCCCGGGGACAGCCCAAACCCCTGTGGCACTAAAATTCCAAAATGCCCATGCACATCCCTGATGATGGGTACACTAATCACCAAAGTTTCAACTTCCTAACTCTAATGGTCCAGGGGGAGATAGCAGAAATTACAATGTGAAAAGAATTTAGAATCAACCAACCCCCAGGGAAAGCCCAACACCCTGTGACACTAAAATTCCAAAGTGCCCATGCACATCCTTGATGACGGGTCTACCAATTCCAATAGTTTCAGTTTCTTATCTGCAATGGTCTAACAGGAGATAGTGAAAATTACAGTGTCATAAGAATTTTGAATTAACTACCCCCCAGGGACAGCCCAACCCCCTGTTGCACTAAATTTCCAATGTGCCCATACACATCCCTAAAGATGGGTCTACCAATTCCAAAAGTTTCAACTTCCTACCTGCAATAGTCTAGGAGGAGATAGCGGAAATTACTAACACACAGACGCACGGATGGGCGGGAAAACATGATCCCCGACTTTTGTCCCAAAAGTGCGGGGATAAAAATGCATTTTATCTTCTATAAGCGTCATTCGTGCACTAAGGCACACACGCATGTAAGCACACCATGTTCTATGTCGTCGTGTAGATGTTTTCATACAAACAGTAGCCAAAATTTCTTCGTTTGTAAGGTCCCAGGATGTTTTGCTAATATATATTTGTTTTGTTTTTTGTTTTCTTTGTAATAAATCCGAAAACAAATATCATGCATAATCATACAAATGCGTAATTGTGGATGGAAATTTATATTTGCAAAGCATGGAAATCAGGAGCGACATAAAGACATGGGAGGCTTACAAGATTATCCAAATCTTTGCCAAATTCAGAATAATAAACAAACTGAAAAGGTTAGCCAAAATCAGTGTACTTCATGCGACTTTCCACATTCACTTAAAATCAACTCTGGTTCTCGGTGTTCAGTGGTGATAATAAGCACAAACAACAAAACATGGGAATGCAGGAGTGATATCTAACCAAGCCTGTCCTTCTCAATCACCCCTTGCTCCCGAATATCAATCAGTGTCTAAGAATACAAAAACAACTTTAAGAGAACGCTCCTATTCACGTTTTAGGCACGCTTTGCACTTGAAAAATTCAAACCAAACGAAATACTAACTGGGCACAAACATACGACGGAATTAAACAGATAAAAATAAAAACGCATTTTCAAAGTCAACATACTGGATGCTGCGTGACTGGGCATTTAAACCAGTTTTCATAGGGCGAATGAACGAACAGGAATGGGAATTTAATAGAAAAGACAGGATTTTAATTCAATCTTACGGTATATAATTACTGTAAGGTTATTGATATTTCTTTATTTCTTTCTTTCCTTCTTTCTACTTCTTGAAACATAGAAGGGCATTTTTAAAGGAAACCGTTTAAGTTTATACATTTATTGAATTCTTTTATGTTACATCTATGGGTAATTTTCCAAAAGTTAACTCTACAGAATTAATATTTTGACTGTTTATGCACGAATGAAACACACATATTAAGACTGAGCAATATAATTTAAAGAATTGGTCTATATTTTTATTATATTAAGTTGAACATTCTGAAAGAAAATGTTGGTCACGTTGTTTCATTAAATCACTTAACAAAACTTAACTGAACAAAATTCATGAAGAAAATCTACAACATGTTGTGTAAAAAATCAGTTCAAGTTATTATTTATTACCTACAGTATTTCATTGTAGACAAGGATCGGTGTCTGCCCTGAAGGCTGCCTCTACCCCGTATAAATCGACCGGCGGTCCGTGCGTCGTAAACAACAAGCAGTGGTCGTCTCGGTCTCCCCACACAGCGAGGAGAGACCGTAAAACCCTGCCTGACTTCCTCGGTAGAAGTTACTAGATCGCAGTAGACTTTAATCTCCCGTCACCCCTTCGTCCATCCACTCTTGTTTCCTTCCTCAAAAACGATTCTGGGTTCTCTTGCCAGAATCGTTTTAGAAAAACGAAACCATTTTCTAGTTTCCAGGTGCGTTTTTGAAAAACGACAGTAATTTCTGGTTGCCAGGTTCGTTTTTGAAAAACAAATCTAGTTTCTAGTTGCCAGGTTCGTTTTTGAAAAACAAAACTGGAAACTAGACACTAGAAACTAACTTCAGCGCCCCGTAGGGAAAAAAACATCATAACAGCTCTTCTTGGTAATATTTTAAAGAATTTTATTGTCAACATGTGCCCACGGCGCTTACGTTACACAGAGGACCAGGGCGTTCATGTCGCCCAGTATTGGAGCAAACGAAACCCCACGAGACAAACAACAAGCACACGAATAAGATGAGAAAAATTAATAACTCCAGATCTTACAGTTGTAATTTTAATAAAGGTAACATAATTGTCTAGCTCGAGCAACTATCTAATTCGATTTCACTGGATCAAGATCGGTTTACTGCAATCAAATTTGTAATTAATTTCTTCATGGTGTTTCTTTTTTGTCATATTTCAATGAATTGATTTGAAGATATATTCGAGGTGAATACTTGAAAATCTGATCCCTATTTTTTATATAAGTACATAAATACAATTGATTATTTATCGATGTTGCGACTGCAGTGTACACTGAAGAACTCGCATCTTATAAAGATTAAATGTTATTAGTGCCATACAAATACAAAATCGCATTAAAGTCCACGCTAGAAGAAAACCTCATCTACCAATCTAAAACCACGCTGTTAATTATGAAAAAAATGTGAAAGTTGATATGTACAAATAAATACTCTGCACGTCAAAGTTCTCCTCATACATATTCTAGACATGGCTTCGACAATTGTACACGTTTATAAACACGTTTGTCACTTCTAAAAATACTATTATCACTTCCTATTTCTGCTATATAAAATATGAAAATCACAACACTTTTTATGACTAAAGACATCTAATATCTAATTTTATATTTTCTATGGAATAGTTGTTGCAATATTCATACACATAAAATTATTCACAATACAGTTTGCATTAATTTAATCTTTGTACAATTGCATGAGAGTCAAGCGATCAATTAGAATAATGTGTCAGTTTAGTGTTAAATTACAAAGGTATCGCATAGCGTCGTTCATTAAATCTATGGGTGGATACCAGAGTTCCATGTTGCTAAAGCTGGGTTCTAATTAAGCTTATCTTCCGAAATTCACAGATTTCTCTGTAGATTGTAGAAAACTGAAAAGCGCAGACGACAACTTAAAAGAGAGAGATCACAGGCCTACCCAACTACCAGACTCGGCACCTAAGGATCCTGAATTAACCGGTATATCGGACCACACTACCCGTTTTCAAGGTGTGTGTCAGATCGCATTTCGGAGTATCAGCCAGAACACCGACAGGATGAGCCCTGACATGCTCGGCTGTCACCTTGATTGGATAGTAAACGATTGTCGTAAAATCGCTATATGATTTTAAAACCGGGTTCATAATTTTGAAAGCCACCTAGATGAACCTTAGACTGCCACATTAATCTAATACAATGCAAAAAAGCCCTATCAAAAGTGGTTAAAACATTCAAACCGAATGTCGTTAAGTCCCCATATATCCCCAAAGAGACAATAAAATAGAGTACTCTAAAGTAAGAGTACAGTTTAAGGTTGTTCAGCCGAGCGTGGATGAGCCCGCAGTCGTGCTACAAAATTTATTCTGGGGTATGATACTCCGAAATGCGATTTGACACACACCTTGAAAACGGGTAGTGTGGCCCGATATACCAGTTAATTCAGGATCCTTAGGTGCCGAGTCTGGTAGTTGGGTAGGCCTGGATCAGATCTTGTACAAAGTCCAAAGTGGTCGGAGCACACCGTCGTTGCCCGGGAGACATTGCATCAATTCAAATGATTGGCACGTGGGATTATTGCAATAGATCACCATGGTTACATACCCAGTTTATACAAATGATATCAATACCTAGCCATATGAGAACACTCGGATTACGTACAAAATGAAGATTATGCAAAATCGTTAAAATTTCTCTAACTGAATTCCAACTTTTTAGCTAGGTTTACATCATGCGTGCATGGATAATTCATTTTATCTTATACTTAAGAAGATGAACTGATGTATATATACAAATTACACAGACTCAACAGAGAAATATACATATATGTGTTTTTTTTTCAGCTTTGAATGACGTAATCATTCAGTGTAGCTCCCTTGTATGTCAGCACTTCTATGTAACTTAAATTAATTACCTTAAGTGTTTCACAAACATTGCCTACAAATATTTTAATATTTAAAATAATAATAATAATAATAATAATAATAATAATAATAATAATGAAAAACTTGTAATATCTACAAACTTTTAATAAGTAACACTTTTACTGTGACATGGCGCATGTTGATTTGCTAGACAAGTTCTTATATGGGGAACCTAAGACCGTGATATACTAATAGAGTAAAAACTACTTCTTTACCTAAAAGTATACTTTGAGATCTTTGTCGCTCAGAATCAACGCGGAATATCTAAATCCTTAAGTAAATCACTGAATTGTAATTTTATAATCATATTACGAAATGAATCACGTCTTACGACACTTCCGAATTGCCATGACGTGTTTGGAGACGTCATGCGTTGTATATGATGAGCCGAACAGTTTACCTAGACGCTGAAACTAGATCTGGCGAGGATTTCAGATCGTGAATTCTCACCTTATCCTGATCTTCATCATAGCCGAAAACAACTTTCAAACAGTGAAGAAAACACAAGGATATTTTGCATTTCCGGAAATTTAACAAAACAGTGGAAAGCGACAAACTAACCCTTATATCAACATGAATCTTTTTCTTTTTAGTGTTATTCCTTTACGTTTATTTCACGCATATTAAAGCAGTTCGCATCATTGTTGGTTGCATTGTAATGGCAGCAGGTCTCCTTATATCTCTGTATCCAGCGAGGTTGAAAGGATTCTTTAAGTTCAAGGTCAGTTTTCACAATACCGCAAAAGTCCACTGTATTCACGGAAAGGCTGCTAGTAGGAGAAATAACAAAGAGACGACAGCACCCCCTGCAGAGATAGCCCTTTCCGAGCGGCTCGTCAAGCCTGCGCTGTTGATGGTACTAGACTGAGGGTCCTTGGGGCTGGTCGTGGTGGAGGTGGACCTGGTCTTAGTACCGGATTCGGGACATGGTTTGTCCGGAATCGTTTCTTCTGAAATGAAAAAAGAATGGCATAAGTGTAGGCGGGGATGTAGTCAGCAATGATGAAGGGGGTTCTTGTATTGAAATTAGAGACCTTTTTTTAACCCTGTAATTGACACAACTCCTATTCAAAGGGGTCCTTTTCTAGACAGTGGGTTACCTCAGTTTTCAGCCTCAAGTGTATCAGTACCTATAGCGTGTTAAGACAGTGTACCAGTACCTATAGCGTGTAAAGACAGTGTACCAGTACCAATAGCGTGTTAAGACAGTGTACCAGTACCAATAGCGTGTTAAGACAGTGTACCAGTACCAATAGCGTGTTAAGACAGTGTACCAGTACCTATAGCGTGTTAAGACAGTGTACCAGTACCAATAGCGTGTTAAGACAGTGTATCAGTACCTATAGCGTGTTAAGACAGTGTACCAGTACCAATAGCGTCTTAAGACAGTGTACCAGTACCTATAGCGTGTTAAGACAGTGTACCAGTACCTATAGCGTGTTAAGACAGTGTACCAGTACCTATATGTTAAGACAGTGTATCAGTACCAATAGCGTGTTAAGACAGTGTACCAGTACCTATATGTTAAGACAGTGTACCAGTACCTATAGCGTGTTAAGACAGTGTACCAGTACCTATAGCGTGTTAAGACAGTGTATCAGTACCTATAGCGTGTTAAGACAGTGTACCAGTACCTATATGTTAAGACAGTGTACCAGTACCTATAGCGTGTTAAGACAGTGTATCAGTACCTATATGTTAAGACAGTGTATCAGTACCTATATGTTAAGACAGTGTATCAGTACCTATATGTTAAGACAGTGTATCAGTACCTATAGCGTGTTAAGACAGTGTATCAGTACCTATAGCGTGTTAAGACAGTGTATCAGTACCTATAGCGTGTTAAGACAGTGTATCAGTGCCTATAGCGTGTTAAGACAGTGTACCAGTACCTATAGCGTGTTAAGACAGTGTACCAGTACCTATATGTTAAGACAGTGTATCAGTACCTATAGCGTGTTAAGACAGTGTATCAGTACCTATAGCGTGTTAAGACAGTGTACCAGTACCTATATGTTAAGACAGTGCACCAGTACCTATAGCGTGTTAAGACAGTGTATCAGTACCTATAGCGTGTTAAGACAGTGTATCAGTACCTATATGTTAAGACAGTGTATCAGTACCTATAGCGTGTTAAGACAGTGTATCAGTACCTATATGTTAAGACAGTGTATCAGTACCTATAGCGTGTTAAGACAGTGCATCAGTACCTATAGCGTGTTAAGACAGTGTACCAGTACCTATATGTTAAGACAGTGTACCAGTACCTATAGCGTGTTAAGACAGTGTATCAGTACCTATAGCGTGTTAAGACAGTGTATCAGTACCTATAGCGTGTTAAGACAGTGTATCAGTACCTATATGTTAAGACAGTGTACCAGTACCTATAGCGTGTTAAGACAGTGTATCAGTACCTATAGCGTGTTAAGACAGTGTATCAGTACCTATAGCGTGTTAAGACAGTGTACCAGTACCTATAGCGTGTTAAGACAGTGTACCATTACCTATAGCGTGTTAAGACAGTGTACCAGTACCTATAGCGTGTTAAGACAGTGTACCAGTACCTATAGCGTGTTAAGACAGTGTATCAGTACCAATAGCGTGTTAAGACAGTGTACCAGTACCTATATGTTAAGACAGTGTACCAGTACCAATAGCGTGTTAAGACAGTGTACCAGTACCTATAGCGTGTTAAGACAGTGTATCAGTACCTATAGCGTGTTAAGACAGTGTACCAGTACCTATAGCGTGTTAAGACAGTGTACCAGTACCTATATGTTAAGACAGTGTACCAGTACCAATAGCGTGTTAAGACAGTGTACCAGTACCAATAGCGTGTTAAGACAGTGTACCAGTACCAATAGCGTGATAAGACAGTGTACCAGTACCTATAGCATGTTAAGACAGTGTACCAGTACCAATAGCGTGTTAAGACAGTGTATCAGTACCTATAGCGTGTTAAGACAGTGTACCAGTACCAATAGCGTGTTAAGACAGTGTACCAGTACCTATAGCGTGTTAAGACAGTGTATCAGTACCTATAGCGTGTTAAGACAGTGTACCAGTACCTATATGTTAAGACAGTGTATCAGTACCAATAGCGTGTTAAGACAGTGTACCAGTACCTATATGTTAAGACAGTGTACCAGTACCAATAGCGTGTTAAGACAGTGTACCAGTACCTATAGCGTGTTAAGACAGTGTATCAGTACCTATAGCGTGTTAAGACAGTGTACCAGTACCTATATGTTAAGACAGTGTATCAGTACCAATAGCGTGTTAAGACAGTGTACCAGTACCTATATGTTAAGACAGTGTACCAGTACCAATAGCGTGTTAAGACAGTGTACCAGTACCTATAGCGTGTTAAGACAGTGTATCAGTACCTATAGCGTGTTAAGACAGTGTACCAGTACCTATAGCGTGTTAAGACAGTGTACCAGTACCTATAGCGTGTTAAGACAGTGTACCAGTACCTATAGCGTGTTAAGACAGTGTATCAGTACCTATAGCGTGTTAAGACAGTGTACCAGTACCTATAGCGTGTTAAGACAGTGTATCAGTACCTATAGCGTGTTAAGACAGTGTACCAGTACCTATAGCGTGTTAAGACAGTGTACCAGTACCTATAGCGTGTTAAGACAGTGTACCAGTACCTATAGCGTGTTAAGACAGTGTATCAGTACCTATAGCGTGTTAAGACAGTGTACCATTACCTATAGCGTGTTAAGACAGTGTACCAGTACCTATAGCGTGTTAAGACAGTGTACCAGTACCTATAGCGTGTTAAGACAGTGTACCAGTACCTATAGCGTGTTAAGACAGTGTACCAGTACCTATAGCGTGTTAAGACAGTGTACCAGTACCTATAGCGTGTTAAGACAGTGTATCAGTACCTATAGTGTGTGAAGACAGTGTACCAGTACCTATAGCGTGTTAAGACAGTGTACCAGTACCAATAGCGTGTTAAGACAGTGTACCAGTACCTATAGCGTGTTAAGACAGTGTACCAGTACCTCTAGCGTGTTAAGACAGTGTATCAGTACCTATAGCGTGTTAAGACAGTGTACCAGTACCTATAGCGTGTTAAGACAGTGTACCAGTACCAATAGCGTGTTAAGACAGTGTACCAGTACCTATAGCGTGTTAAGACAGTGTATCAGTACCTATAGCGTGTTAAGACAGTGTACCAGTACCAATAGCGTGTTAAGACAGTGTATCAGTACCTATAGCGTGTTAAGACAGTGTATCAGTACCTATAGCGTGTTAAGACAGTGTACCAGTACCTATAGCGTGTTAAGACAGTGTATCAGTACCTATAGCGTGTTAAGACAGTGTATCAGTACCTATAGCGTGTTAAGACAGTGTATCAGTACCTATAGCGTGTTAAGACAGTGTACCAGTACCTATAGCGTGTTAAGACAGTGTACCAGTACCTGTAGCGTGTTAAGACAGTGTACCAGTACCTATATGTTAAGACAGTGTATCAGTACCTATAGCGTGTTAAGACAGTGTATCAGTACCTATATGTTAAGACAGTGTATCAGTACATATAGCGTGTTAAGACAGTGTACCAGTACCTATATGTTAAGACAGTGTATCAGTACCTATAGCGTGTTAAGACAGTGTACCAGTACCTATAGCGTGTTAAGACAGTGTACCAGTACCTATATGTTAAGACAGTGTATCAGTACCTATAGCGTGTTAAGACAGTGTACCAGTACCTATATGTTAAGACAGTGTATCAGTACCTATAGCGTGTTAAGACAGTGTATCAGTACCTATAGCGTGTTAAGACAGTGTATCAGTACCTATAGCGTGTTAAGACAGTGTACCAGTACCTATAGCGTGTTAAGACAGTGTACCAGTACCTATAGCGTGTTAAGACAGTGTATCAGTACCTATAGCGTGTTAAGACAGTGTACCAGTACCTATATGTTAAGACAGTGTATCAGTACCTATAGCGTGTTAAGACAGTGTACCAGTACCTATATGTTAAGACAGTGTACCAGTACCTATAGCGTGTTAAGACAGTGTATCAGTACCTATATGTTAAGACAGTGTATCAGTACCTATATGTTAAGACAGTGTATCAGTACCTATATGTTAAGACAGTGTATCAGTACCTATAGCGTGTTAAGACAGTGTATCAGTACCTATAGCGTGTTAAGACAGTGTATCAGTACCTATAGCGTGTTAAGACAGTGTATCAGTGCCTATAGCGTGTTAAGACAGTGTACCAGTACCTATAGCGTGTTAAGACAGTGTACCAGTACCTATATGTTAAGACAGTGTATCAGTACCTATAGCGTGTTAAGACAGTGTATCAGTACCTATAGCGTGTTAAGACAGTGTACCAGTACCTATATGTTAAGACAGTGCACCAGTACCTATAGTATGTAAAGACAGTGTATCAGTACCTATAGCGTGTTAAGACAGTGTATCAGTACCTATATGTTAAGACAGTGTATCAGTACCTATAGCGTGTTAAGACAGTGTATCAGTACCTATATGTTAAGACAGTGTATCAGTACCTATAGCGTGTTAAGACTGTGCATCAGTACCTATAGCGTGTTAAGACAGTGTACCAGTACCTATATGTTAAGACAGTGTACCAGTACCTATAGCGTGTTAAGACAGTGTATCAGTACCTATAGCGTGTTAAGACAGTGTATCAGTACCTATAGCGTGTTAAGACAGTGTATCAGTACCTATATGTTAAGACAGTGTACCAGTACCTATAGCGTGTTAAGACAGTGTATCAGTACCTATAGCGTGTTAAGACAGTGTATCAGTACCTATAGCGTGTTAAGACAGTGTACCAGTACCTATAGCGTGTTAAGACAGTGTACCAGTACCTATAGCGTGTTAAGACAGTGTACCAGTACCTATATGTTAAGACAGTGTATCAGTACCTATAGCGTGTTAAGACAGTGTACCAGTACCTATAGCGTGTTAAGACAGTGTATCAGTACCTATAGCGTGTTAAGACAGTGTATCAGTACCTATAGCGTGTTAAGACAGTGTATCAGTACCAATAGCGTGTTAAGACAGTGTATCAGTACCTATAGCGTGTTAAGACAGTGTACCAGTACCAATAGCGTGTTAAGACAGTGTATCAGTACCTATAGCGTGTTAAGACAGTGTATCAGTACCTATAGCGTGTTAAGACAGTGTATCAGTACCTATAGCGTATTAAGACAGTGTATCAGTACCTATAGCGTGTTAAGACAGTGTATCAGTACCTATAGCGTGTTAAGACAGTGTATCAGTACCAATAGCGTGTTAAGACAGTGTATCAGTACCAATAGCGTGTTAAGACAGTGTACCAGTACCTATAGCGTGTTAAGACAGTGTATCAGTACCTATAGCGTGTTAAGACAGTGTATCAGTACCTATAGCGTGTTAAGACAGTGTATCAGTACCAATAGCGTGTTAAGACAGTGTATCAGTACCAATAGCGTGTTAAGACAGTGTATCAGTACCTATAGCGTGTTAAGACAGTGTATCAGTACCTATAGCGTGTTAAGACAGTGTATCAGTACCTATAGCGTGTTAAGACAGTGTATCAGTACCTACAGGTATAGCGTGTTAAGACAGTGTATCAGTACCTATAGCGTGTTAAGACAGTGTACCAGTACCTATAGCGTGTTAAGACAGTGTACCAGTACCTATAGCGTGTTAAGACAGTGTACCAGTACCTATAGCGTGTTAAGACAGTGTATCAGTACCTATAGCGTGTTAAGACAGTGTACCAGTACCTATAGCGTGTTAAGACAGTGTATCAGTACCTATAGCGTGTTAAGACAGTGTACCAGTACCTATAGCGTGTTAAGACAGTGTACCAGTACCTATAGCGTGTTAAGACAGTGAACCAGTACCTATAGCGTGTTAAGACAGTGTATCAGTACCTATAGCGTGTTAAGACAGTGTACCAGTACCTATAGCGTGTTAAGACAGTGTATCAGTACCTATAGCGTGTTAAGACAGTGTACCAGTACCTATAGCGTGTTAAGACAGTGTACCAGTACCAATAGCGTGTTAAGACAGTGTACCAGTACCTATAGCGTGTTAAGACAGTGTATCAGTACCTATAGCGTGTTAAGACAGTGTATCAGTACCTATAGCGTGTTAAGACAGTGTATCAGTACCTATAGCGTGTTAAGACAGTGTATCAGTACCTATAGCGTGTTAAGACAGTGTACCAGTACCTATAGCGTGTTAAGACAGTGTATCAGTACCTATAGCGTGTTAAGACAGTGTACCAGTACCTATAGCGTGTTAAGACAGTGTACCAGTACCTATAGCGTGTTAAAACAGTGTACCAGTACCTATAGCGTGTTAAGACAGTGTACCAGTACCTATAGCGTGTTAAGACAGTGTATCAGTACCTATAGCGTGTTAAGACAGTGTATCAGTACCTATAGCGTGTTAAGACAGTGTACCAGTACCTATAGCGTGTTAAGACAGTGTACCAGTACCTATAGCGTGTTAAGACAGTGTATCAGTACCTATAGCGTGTTAAGACAGTGTATCAGTACCTATAGCGTGTTAAGACAGTGTATCAGTACCTATAGCGTGTTAAGACAGTGTACCAGTACCTATAGCGTGTTAAGACAGTGTATCAGTACCTATAGCGTGTTAAGACAGTGTACCAGTACCTATAGCGTGTTAAGACAGTGTACCAGTACCTATAGCGTGTTAAGACAGAGAACAGAGGCAATCCAGGAAATCGCCCCAGTTCCCGGCCTTCTTGGTTAAAGCAATAATAACTCTTCGTTTCGGCCAAAAAAAGAATTTTCCTGGAGTAAACAACAATTTTCCCATACTTACCAATGGTTAATGAATCCATTTTTACACTCAAAGTTAGTCCCTGGTTTTTTTCTAAAAAGTTTGTTTTTTTGTTAAAATCTCTTAAGAGATTTTAACAGAGTATAGACATCAATGGATGTCACGTGGTCTAAAGACAAGTTCAAATATCAGAATAAAAGCTATAACTGCTGTTTTTGTGGTAAATTGGAATATATTATATTTCTATGAGTTATTCACAAGGTTTTTATTGTGAAATATAGGTCTCATACGAAGAGTTATTATCCCTTTAAGGCTCCAAGAAAGGCTTCACAACTAACTGCAAACTAATTTTACTGAATTTAAATCCTCCGTTTAACAACTGAATGTGATAAATCTGGGTTTTCTGTGAGTGCCTATGCTTGTTATATTGTTTGTTATTTGTAAGGTAAACACGTGTGTAGAATTGTGGCTTCGCTAGCACACCCAGAACGGAAATTCGAAGTTACTTTGAACTGACATCTTCGCTGATGGATTCTTTTTTGTACTTTATATTGTTGACAGCTTCAATATGCCAAGCAAATATATTGTTTCCTATGTATGTGTCAGCGGTGTTTGTAAATATTGGATGTGTTTGAAAATGACAATGAAGGGAATACTTGTTTTAAAATAAAATAAAATATTTCTACTGGAATATAAGTCGTAAAGGCGACAACATCAATAGTAAGGAGACTGTCCAAGGAATTGAACATTTAGAAAGATGCCAACACAAGTGCACACATGTTTTTGTTTATGCTATAACATCATAATAAGAAATGTTTCACATCACTGCTAAAATTAAGGACAATGTTTCTTTCTTTTTTCTCTTTTCCTTTGCTTTGGCTAATGTCGTTTCTGTCAAAGTAAAATGAAAAATGAATGAAATATTGTGTCAGCTCTGTGCGGTGTAATTTTACGGTTAACAGAGAACTGAGACGAGCGGCGGGTCTTGTTCTGCCCACCTACATTTTTGTAAAACACTGCTTGGCGGTGAAATGGAGGAACTTGAGACATAGTTCAATCGCGTCTGTTTCTTCACAACATACCGCAAATGATTTAAATTATTACTAGGTAATGAGTGTGGAATAGCGTAATTGGGCGGAGGGTATTAGCACTGGTTTCAATTGTTTCACAAAGGTCTATAGTACATTAGCGTAAAACTGTGGGTTAAAGGTCAAGCAGACATGGAAACAAATGGCTCAGGACGGAAAATTATATGTTTACGTAGGAGTAATATGTGGGTAACTTGGAGGACTGCAGATCGTGAATGTTCCGATTTTTTTCCTTTTAAATATCTTCGTGCTTTTTGCAGTAATAAAGACTGATTTACGTTAAAATCTAAGCGTGGATTCATTTTTCGACGTGGCCAAAGATGGATGACCCCCCCCCCCCCTCTCCTATAAACGAAATGGCTGATTTAGTTTATAGTTCCCGATCAAAATTTTCTCAAAGCTTTCGTTGGTAGTAAGGCGGGGCCAAACAATTCAACTTCTTTCTATTATTCATTTCACAATAAACTCATCAATGTACGTGAAAAAAACAAGTGGAGCTACTCAAGGCATAGGGGTGTACCTATGCCGCGAAATCCTCCATGAAAACGACATTGTGATATATTTTAGATACTTTTCTTTCCACAATGGCATGAAAGAAGTTAACAATCTCCCTAAGTGGAGAGAAGTTTACAATCGCCTCATACATGTAAGTGTTTGTGTTGTCGTTAATGGATGAAGCCCTGACACCGAGTACTAGCACTCTACAACGCAGTCAGGACACATCTCGGGACGTACGGGATCAGTCGGTATTAAGACATCAGACCACTGTGCGGTTGACAGCGGGCTCAGAAATAGATCTACCTTAGAAGTGAGAACTTTCCTTTTTGTAAATAAACCGAGAATACAATACTTTTAATACTTGTAAAAACATCGGCGGGCGATTTGTAGTAATGCTGTTTTATACGTTATAAATATATTTTATGTGTAAGAAATTATCAGTGAAGACCCCTTCTCTCTCTCTCTCTCTCTCTCTCTCTCTCTCTCTCTCTCTCTCACACACACACACACACACACACGCGCGCGCGCGCGCGCGCGCACGCACACACTGACGTACAGCCTTCGTAAGATAAATATAAAATCAACATTCTTAGTCATATTTTTGTAACATGGCGCCTTGAAGTTCATCTGCCCCTCTCTGTCGTTCTGTCTTATTTCGTAATGATACGGCAGAAGGCAATCTTAAAAGCTACAGGTGGTTTTTCTTTTTCTTCTATACCTACCAAGTGCTTAACGTCTCAATCGGGCGGCTGGAAACTTTCGGATTGAAAAGAAGAGTGATAATCTTCGAAACATTACGAGTAAGGCAATTTAAAATCGTCACAGGTGGTTTCGCCTTGCGCATTGTTATATCTAATAGATATAACCCACTATTTTGAACCTACTCAGGCCGTTTTATGAGAACAAGATTCATTTTTGTCACCCAAATATATCAAGGTCAATGCCCATTTTTCTCAAAATTTTTTTGTCTTTGCTGCCTTCATCTGTGTGTTAGTGATGTATTTATGTGGTTAAATGAATTTGAGAAACCCTTTATGAATACTGGTATTAAATAAAGTACGTTAATTTACCATAAAGTATGTGAACATACGGGTATATTTATATTCCGTGCAGATCGTCATCACGTGATATCACTTTACCAGAAGGAGGTCTCGCGATTAGACTGAACACCCAAACCCAATATAGAGGTGCATTTCACAAGTTCAAGTCTCAAAAAATGAAATTGAATGAATTCGATGTATTATCCAATTTTTTAAAACTTACATGTGTATAGAACAAAAATCCACAAATGTCCCAATTTTACGCCCACGCGTTTCTGTTTTGTAAGCAAATAAATTGATAACCGTTTGAAGTAAAAAAAGCATAAGAAAGATCATACGTTACCACTGAATCGCCTGATACAAACACGATCATTAGTTGAGCGCTGTGGAAATTTGTGCAAGCTAAAGACTATCAGAACCCTATGAGTCATTAATAATGGAAAAGTGATAGGAAAATACATTTAAATTGACCAGATCTAGGAAAATTCCTATCAAACTAAAGATCATTTTTCTTTACAATGTCCACGTTGATGACTCTTTCAATAGCAGTAATTGTCAATTGTATAGAGAATTGAAAACTTTGTTACCTAAAAGTTACCTACCACTGGTCATATTCGTCGTGAATTTAAAACTCATTGACAGTTTCAAATTTTGGGTGTATTAGTTACAATACCAACTACGCCTCGCATCCTACGCATACCGTAATGTAACGTATGTTCCACAGCCATAGAAAAGATACGGGACACGAGTTTAATAAATATTGATAAGATGTTTCTTCGCTTATTTTACGTAGAATTTATTGAGGTGTTTAAAAGTAACTCAGACATCAAAAGTGATAACCTATTACACAAGCACCATCCGCGTATTAAACGTCTTAATCATTTGCATGTAAAGAAATACAGATCCCAGAAACATCTAACCTACCACCTCTTTAAATGAAGCCTTTTTCAACACACCTAAAGGTTTTCTAATACAGCAGAGAATTCGTTCAAAATGAGCTTTACTATCCTCTCTGAAAGGTCTAAATTGTCTTTTAGGAATTAAAAAATGTATATATATAATGTTTGTTCCATCTATAAAAAGTAAGTGGCTCACAAAATTACGTTTTACGTCTTTCCATTGAGTGAGTATAAGAAACAGATATCACTTTAGAGTTCAAGGGTCTCTATGGTCCTTATCAGTCGCTAAGACAAATTATAGGCTGCATGATTTCTTGTAAAAGTTTCCTTGAGATTTCGTAGATGTTCATACTGTGTTTTTACTCTGCCAACATGCTCGATGAATTTTTTATTTTGGTTACTGGCGCTCTTGGGCTCTACTATAGTCGTCTCGTTCAAAAAATCGTATACAGCTTGCCTTTTATTCCTGCTACTCCCATCCGTCGACCTTTCGACCAGTTCATCCCCTTTTCGCGAGTTCTCGACCAACGATTCCGGCAAATGCCAGTAGCAGCGGAAAGAAATCTGAGAAAACGGTACGTCATCGCAATCTTCTCAGCCACTATATTATGCAAAATTTTCATCTTACTTCTTGGTGTAACTCGTTAAACTTGACCCACTGTAGCTAAAAAAAAATTCTCTATAAGTCATCATATTTTTAGGATGATTAGTCTTATTGAATATTATATGTATATATAATATTTTTTTATCCCTAAGGATAAAGGCAACAATTTGCTACATTGTTATTATTCCTAAAATAATTAGGGTAGTGGAGTAATAAAATAAAAGCGGCCTTGTTTGACCAAATCTTGAACAATCGATATTCTTTGTTGCCTTCTTTTTGTTATAAATAAGACTATGAAAGTTTGCGGTACACTGGGATGGAGGAGACATAAAAGTAATTGCTTCTGCACAGTGTTAGCTTGGGTGCATAGCCTGCTGTATGATGCGTTCTGTCTTAATTTTGGGGCATGTGGGAAATTCAGGTGGTTCCATATTTCGTCTTCTACAATGGATAAATCGTCGCCGGATAGCATTCTCCCTCTTGCTTATGGCATTAACCTATGATTGTAGTTCTTCAATTGTTCATTGTGACTGCCTTCAGTTTCTTCTCAATCGTTTCCACGTTGTGACCACCTCGCACACACAAGTGGTGATTGCTGTGGACTTGCCTCTGCAACTTCTATAGCAGCTAGAGGCTCTTCTTTCCTTTGGTGAAGTCTACGTTTTCGCGATTTAGTCTTCGCATGCCTCTTTTGTCTTTTACGACATTTATAAGGAGGCGGAAGGTAGGCCTACATAGTATTTTGAACCCGTTTCTTTCGCTTCCAAATAAGCGTCACCCTCATTTCTTTTTTACGAGATCGATATTTTTTTTTAAATCTCAGCTCTTGGTTTCGCATTTTTCTGAAATAATGATGTTCCGTTCGGTATCAATGTATTTGGCACTGCGCTCACTGCGCTCGTTGGCGATTATTTTTTCCTTGCATAGTTTTGTTTTACATTTATTTCCGTCTTTGACATTCATTTCTGTATTTGAATTTAATTTTTTATTACGACAAAATCATTCACTTCGCCTACATTGTTACTGAGGATTTTATGGATTTATTTACACTTGTAACTAACCTCATCTAATCTTTAGCTCGAGCAGACGTCAGAAAGAACCACCTGACATCTCAAACAGAAGCTAATTTTTCTTTCGGAGCCAGTTTCGGGCACAAGTAGATTTTCACTGGTAACGTATGTTCCGGTAACGTATGTTCCAGGCCACCTAATTTTTATTTTCATAACGTGTTCTTATATATTTTGAAGTGATTTGATCATGTTAAATTAAATATGACGTAAGGACGTTTTTTATCAATATTTAAACCGTAACTAATGGGGCCTGCGTCATAGCTAATACTAGGTAACGTATGTTCCCTAGGAAAATTGACAAAATGTTTCATTTTGTACAAGTGCTTGGTGCAAGAGAAAACAATGTTTTCTTTTGCTGACAGAGAAATATATCGTGATTCCATGATAGTTTGACATTTCAGATATAATATTTGGAGCACAAGGGGAAAAATAATTTATTAAATGCTTATTTTACTGTCGGTAGGGTGTATTTTCCCCGTTTTTTTAATATTCAGTGACAGGCAAACTTAAGTCGCTAAAAAACAATTAAATGCTCTATACTGAAGCTTTTTGTAATTTTTTACAACGTTATACTTGTAGGAGATAAATAAAAGAACAAAACCCGTGATGATTGAATTTTCAAAGTGATTAAAACGCTTCAACAGCTAGACGTTATGCATTTGTGACAGTAACGTATGTTCCTTTTTGGGGTTAGATGATGAATTATTTTTTATCATTCGTGGTTCCAGGAAAGTGAAACTTTTATACAAACTTCTTTATGTGGGACCCTAAAATAATCAAACATAGTTTGTAATCTGTGCACTACATATTTTTAGGAACATGTCTGTGACATCGTTTGCACCTCTATATTGGGTTTGGGTGTGAAACGTAATATACATGTAGTAGCCTCAGTGTCAACCGCAAGGTTTGGTACGAGAATCAATGACAGTCCCTACCTTATCTCTGCTTTAAAAACATTCAGATGATCACATTGTATTTTTCATTTTGATATAAAATTAAGTTTGTGCCCGTATGTGTAGATTCGTCTTATGGAATCTACAGATTATCGTAGTCATCTTTTCTCTTTCAAAAGAGGTTAAGATGACCAAGAAAGCGGTGAAACAGATACACGACAGCTGTTATATTAAACAAACATTTATTGCATACCATTTTACTTCTACCAAAATAAGTCAAGCGATAACGTAGTTAAATGTGACTATCAACAAACTATAAAACTCTTTTCAAACTTGAATTATTTCTCTTATACAGAATTATTCTTTTTCCTCAAATATTTTTTAATCCCTGAATATTAAATTCTCAAAGCACAAATAAATATCTTTAATAAACGTAGAAAAAAGATCGGCATGAAAACACCTAATATACATGGACAAGCAAATTGTTTGAACTCTTACATGTATTTGACTTGCGTTTTACAAAGCCCTGTGTAAATAAAGCGTGCGAAGTTTAGCAAACTTTATTCCGAAGATTCTTAAAACCATGAATACCAGTAAATGAAATGTGAGCTAAAATAATGCGTATTTTATCAGCTCTCCAAATTTGCCATACATATTAAATATAACAATAATTTTTAAACGCAGCACTTCTAGTCTGCTGGTCAGCTATACTATATAACAGTCTCAATTATACGTTTTCATGAGTGGTTTGTATTTGTGCATGGACAATAACATATTGAAAACCACCAACTTAAATAACAGTTTAATGTCCTAAAACTGAATTTGTAAAAACACGCACTCAACTGCGTAACGTTTTTTTTTAACTTTCCCGTAATCCATCGTAAAAATGTCCCGACTTCTCACTCTTTAGATCAGTTTTTAACATCTTGCAATAACTACTATGCAGCACTAACTAGTAATAAATATAAGCTATAAAACTCATGTATATATATTGCTGCCGAAACATTTTATTTTCATGTAGACCAAATGCTTATTAAATGTCACCGTTTTCGACATAATTTGACTTTTTCTGTACCTGACGGAAGGCTGCACAGACCATTACACTGCATTTTACACAGGTAATTACTCCATCTATAGGCCGGTTTTGTAACGTTTCTCAATTGTTGTACAGGCAATGTATTCCACGAGAACCTGAATTCGTTGATGCCGTCAATATTTCAGCCAAACAGGAAATACGTAGGAAACCGCCACCTATCTGCTATCTTCGCGGCCAGCTCGCGCTGGAGTGATCACGTGACTGGGGGTGTGATCGCTCGTCTTATGCCTATTTTCTCATCTTTCTTGCCAGTCTTTGAGGGTTGTAGGGAATCACGCCACATGTGCCTGACCAGGAAAGCGATCGATTTTTATTCCTTCCACTCCAATTTTCACATCGACCTTCAAAAAATGAATGAACTTCTCCAACAATCCCGCACTATAGTATATTAGTACGAGTTGAGTGAAATGACTTGAATATATCATATAGATACAACATTTAGAAACGACTTTGTTTCAAATCGAGGTAGGCTCTTTTGGATGAGGAACTCAGCCCGCTATGTTGTGTCTTGTGGGTCAGGGTGAAACTGAACCAACAGGCTCTGAACGCCAACCGAACGTCAATTGTTGACGAACGGTGCATAGCCGAATGAACAAAACTTGGACCTGCATCTACGCAAAATGCAACAACTGGAAGACGCTCTGTGACCATGTCACAATTTGCACCTATTGGAGTCTATTTAAGCTCGAAAAAAATGAAGTTTAAAAAACTTGATTCCAAATTTATCTGCTGCCTTACTTTTCTTAGATGCGACTTCCACTGGGGTTTTGGCGGTCTAACAGTAAGAGTATGCGTTAAATCGTTATAAAATTTCAAATATTCTTTGCTAATTTTAAATAAATATATTTGATATAAAAGGACCTAAATTATATAATCTGCCTTCCATAATGGATACTTTGACCTCAGTTTTCCACAACTACGGTATTTCACTAACTTAAAGGAGCAATGCCACATGGCAAGACGCACACGTTACTGTGAGGGGTAAAAATAATGAGAGACTTGAGCCAGTGAACAGCCACGCAGTGATTGAAGACGATATCACTATTATCATCCGGGAACTTTGCTCAGCACAGTTCCAGTACATACCGATCTGGATTAATGTGTGAACGACATATTAAAGTGAACTTAAACTTGACTCAAGCGTCTCATTACACGGAACCCAAAACACTAACTACATTGTAATATGTGATTCACGATGATAACAAAACCATATCTTGATAACACAGGAGATCATCTTCATCACTATCGCACTGGCGCCATCTATCGTGTATTCATCAATGTCTCACAGCGGGCGTCAATGTCATCAAAGTTTATAATAAATGTAACCGCTAACAAGTGGTGCCCTCTTCAGGTCTCGCCTCCTTCCCCTCCACATTTCATGTTCTGTGCTGTCATATACTGGTCATACTGATGTTTCCAGTCCACGATATACCGAGTGCTCCACTCATGAAACTGCTCCTTCCATTGTCTTTCTGCTTCGTGAATGTCCTCTACAATAGCAAAATAGTGGACGTATTAAAATTGGGTCACTCTTCAATAACTTTAAAACAAATTTTGAAGATAAAGAATTCAGAACCGAAGGACGTTAGATTTTCGGAATTGCAAAAAAAAATCCTAATGTCTTGCCATGATCATCAAAAGAAGCACCAAGCATTTTTTGTTTGTCTACGGCCCTGGCAGGCACGTAAATGATATAATTCTTTTTGGGGATTACATTTTGCGACCTACTTTCAGTTTCGTTTTAACAATAAGTTATTATTTTAAAGTTCACATTATTGAGTTCTAAAACGCTCTTTTGCACTCACGTTATCTAAATATTTTTAAAACTATCCTAAAGATTCGTTACTTTGGCAAATTTCACTCAGTTTTCTTGTTTATCTCAGATTGTTGAGTGATCAAAAACAAAAACAAAACATTCTCTTTGTTTAAACACATGTTGCCAATAGCTTCTTCATTTTGTTTACTTAAGATCCTACATTAATGCTATAAGTGCAACTAATTAAAAGTTAGTAATTAAAGCAATTTTACTTCAGGCTTTACTCGTGCAAATGGGAATTTTAGGTGGATGAATAAAAATGGTTCTAGAAAAGTAATTGACATTAGCTTCTAAGGCCCTATTCACATCTAGCGGTACCTTTAACTGGTCTTTGACGGTTCTAACATGTTACTACAGGGACCTTTACTGCCAGTCTTTGAAAGTGGACCGGTATATTTAAATGTACCGCTGGATGCCAAAAGGGCGTTAATTTACCTGTTGTTAGTAACTGTTCCTCAACTTGAGCGATGTTAGTCGTTAAGCCTCGAGTGCATGTCAGAAAAACAGGAAGAGCTAGCCACGTTTTGTGGCATATCCTCATGCAGCGGTGCTCGTGCAATACTATTGTCCATCTACGCAGAAAGTTCGAAGCCATAATATGCTAGCAAGAAACTTGGGAGGCGGGGTTACTGTTTACCACGTGAATATCCGTGAAGCAGTTGTCCACACTACTACATGTACATACCCGTTGTCACGTCTTTAACTTTAAGTTAAGTATTATAAGGTCGAAGGACGTAAGTTGCATAAGACAGTCAATTAAAAAAACAAAGCTACATTAGCGTATCCGGTGTCTGTGCGTCCACTCTTTCCGATTCAATCGGTCAACTCTACCCAAGCATATATTTGATAGCAGAGAGGAGAAAAAAGGGCATGTACAATACTATAGTTAAATGCAAATCGACATTTTATGAAAAAAAGCACAATTATCGCATTGAACTTGAGCAAGCAAGGTTAGTATGGTATATTATTGAAGCAATGCACTGCAAACCCTATAATCGCTCACAGAAAGCGATGGATAAGCGGTCATTTTCGTAAGATAATTAACTTCACGGAAATGACCGATTGTTGCCGAACTTACGTGTATCTACGATGAGTTTGGGTAGATAATGCTCCCAGAATGCACAGTGTTTGGCCCGAGGACCACGCCCCACTGCCCGCTGTTTGTCGTACAGATACTTAGTGTTGAGTTCCAGGTATTCCTTATTGCGAACCGTCCTCTTCGGCCAGTCGCTCTTGATCTCGCCGGATGGAAAATGGTTGGGGTTCCTGTGGAATAAACAACAACAACAATAATAATAATAATAATAATAATAATAATAATAATAATTATAATTATGATGTTGATAAGCATAAAATCGATGATGTTAATTATGATTGTACTTCTCCTCTTCTCCTCAGCTGCACTGCTAGTAAAAACCTACGAAAACGCCGCATAACTTTTTATTCTATTCAATGACTAACACACCAAACTGCTAGTAAAGCGCGGAGTATGTTTCATACTGTATAAATTTTGAAGCAAGTTATCGTTGCTCACCCTAGTAAAATCTAATTTGGAAAATAACACCAAGCTACTCATAGGACTCGCGGAATTCAGTTAGATACCGAAACGCACCTGTAAATTTAGCCATCTAAAATTAAAAAATCTCCTCTCATCGGTTTCTCACCACCCTGATTGTGAGAGAATACTGAACAGCCATCTCCATCTCAAAGGCATACCCCCTATATAGAGGTGAGTGGCCTCGGACACCAGGGTGCTTCTCACACGCTAACACATTAAATATCACTTAAGAAGCACGCGTCAGTGACCACCTTAATATCAAAAATATCTCTTATAATAGCGCCAGGCTTAAGATCCAGTAATAAAATACTCGAGCCGTCCCAGGTGTGGGGTTCAAAAGCAATTATTTCGTGCAATGATCTTAGATCTTCACCAGCGGTCCCTTCACCTGCCACGTTAATGATTTGATATTCTAAGGAACAGATTCTTTGGATCGGTTGCACGCTTTCCGGCACCTGTATGTTTCTTGAGGTGATATATTTACCAAAGCCCACCTCCCCATATTTTACATAGTAAGTTTGGCTATTCTAACAGTGGCACTGAGGATCAGATAGCCAAATAATAACCTAATCAGGTTCCGTTTTTTTCACGGCTGTCGAGTTGTGTTTTTATAAAAGTGCTTGCAGCCTCTTGTGAAACAATCATCTACGTAGACAGAATTTAAGATATCAACTCTCTCTCTCTCTCTCTCTCGACATAAAAGAACTGAATTTCACACTCCAAACATTTTCAGGCTGGATATTTCATGGGCAATTCACCAATAATTAGAAGAAATATAGATATCTTCACCACAACTGGACTACAGTCATCAGACTAGTGGATTTTTACTGTAAATTAATTCATCTTCCATAACGGCACCCTGTCTATTCATTACATTATACACTTAGGAAAACTAAAGCAATTTCTGATATATGTTATATCCAATGAAATGACAAAAGTTTAGACAACTAATTTTGTATTATATTTATAATCGCGTACTAGTCATAATACCAAGTTAAATTGTGTCACAAAAATAATCAACAAAAATGGACTTAACGTGTCAATTATTTAAAGCTGAAAACTTCAGTGCTGGGGGGGGGTATATCCAGTGTCATTAGCATCCATATTCTTGACAAGTATGACAACTCTGTGTTAAATGAAAACATAAAACGGCTGAACATGTTCATCAGGTCAGTTTTTTCAACGTGTATGTACAATTGATAACTTACAACTTAACGGAAACGTCAACACGAAACGTTAATACGAGCGTGTATCGAGATACAATCATCAACAATCACCCAGCAGACTTGGTTACAGAAATTAAGAGAAAACGCGCTAAAGGTTGAAAGGGGAAGAAGCAAGCCCGGCGGCCGTTCGTGTTTATTTTTCTTATAAAGCCAAAGCAGTGGCGACAGACTAGAAAACGATATATAAAACTTGAATAATCCGACACGTCTAGGTATTAAATTTTGTTGATTGTTGACACGGTATGTTACACCTGAATCACTTTGAATGGAGACTAATAAATCAATTAACTTGCAATCGGGATTTACAATCATCGACTCGGTAAACTTCGATCTAGTGCTTGTTAAATAAATCTCCGCAAGTCTTGCCTTTGTTTATTGTTTACTTATGAATTTTCGGCACGCGGTGGAGCCTCGTGTAATTTTAAGTAACTACACAAAAGTGTTGCATGTACGCTGAAAACGTAAATAAATTAACATTGTGCAGTATGGACATCGTAATTCTCTTATTTTGTTTACATTTATTACGAAATATGTGTCGATCTAATCAAAATATTTCACTTTATGAAGCAGTTGTGAGAATGTGTAGTTTGTGATTAACAGCCCACAAATATGTGAAACACTGTATATTTTTCATTAATTGTTTTAATCTAATTGCAATATTCTGACATTATTTTTGTTTATTTTGTCTATGAAAACAACTGACACCGTATGTAACATATGTATGTAGCATGCAACCTGCTGGCTTTGTAATACTACACAATTTGAGCATCACAAACTTTGTAACATACCCTACACATCTTCTCATATATACACATGAAAAGAGCCTGTGCTCAGAAATCGAACCGTGTCACTGTTCTAGTTACCCATATTGTTGACGTACATTGTATTGATACTGGGACTGTTTTGATAGCAATATTACTAAAATTTCCCTCTAGCTAGCGGCCAGTAACTGGACTCCGTGTAGATGTCACCATAAGTGACTGCCACGCGCTGGTGGTCACCTGATGAAAACATCAAAAACTGTCCACTTCTTTATTTCACAAGTGTCCAATTAAAGCACTTGATACTTTACATGAGCGGCTTGTTGTAGGTCGTGTTGTCTCATCTTACTTTCCATTCGCCCGATTTCTCACGTTTTTATTAATTTTCAGTTTTATATCAGCATCAGACCTGTAGCACTAATAAAACAATCTACTGTCACTCGTCATAGTGCACTATAGATTTAAATCACAGTCCACTAAATCCACTAAATAACCCTCACCAAGGCATGGGCCTGTTCCGCCTATAAAAAACACCAATATTGCTCGAGACTGATATATTTATATAAGATACATTTTTTCTGTCATGATAAGGAGGATGTGAAAAAAGCAACAGACTGCCATACAGTGAGTAACGGTCTTATAGCAATAGAGACAAAAATAAGCATAAACCATGTTGGACTCAGGCACTTTTTTCCCCGGCGAACACAAACAAGATACATTTTTAGTATATTGAGTCTATTTAAGCTGGTGTTGATATGGGCTGTGTTTGGCACGGTCAGGTAGGGTGAAAAAGGTGTATTTAGTCAGGTGTTAAAGGAAAACAACAATGTGCATATTTCATGAAGAGGATCGTATAACCTTCTAATGTCAATCAAGATACAGGGGTACAGAAAATACAGGGGTACAGAAAATACAGGGGTACAGAAAATATAACCTTCACATGTCAATCAAGATACAGTGTGGCTGGTATCTACTATCTCAGTGTGGCTGGTATCTTCTATCTCAGTGTGGCTGGTATCTTCTATCTCAGTGTGGCTGGTATCTACTATCTCAGTGTGGCTGGTATCTACTATCTCAGTGTGGCTTTTATCTACTATCTCAGTGTGGCTTTTATCTACTATCTCAGTGTGGCTGGTATCTACTATCTCAGTGTGGCTGGTATCTACTATCTCAGTGTGGCTTTTATCTACTATCTCAGTGTGGCTGGTGTCTACTATCTCAGTGTGACTTTTATCTACTATCTCAGTGTGGCTGGTATCTACTATCTCAGCGTGGCTTTTATCTACTATCTCAGTGTGGCTTTTATCTACTATCTCAGTGTGGCTTTTATCTACTATCTCAGTGTGGCTGGTGTCTACTATCTCAGTGTGGCTGGTGTCTACTATCTCAGTGTGGCTGGTGTCTACTATCTCAGTGTGGCTTTTATCTACTATCTCAGTGTGTCTGGTGTCTACTATCTCAGTGTGGCTGGTGTCTACTATCTCAGTGTGGCTGGTATCTACTATCTCAGTGTGGCTGGTATCTACTATCTCAGTGTGGCTGGTGCCTACTATCTCAGTGTGGCTGGTGTCTACTATCTCAGTGTGGCTGGTATCTACTCTCTCAGTGTGGCTGGTGTCTACTATCTCAGTGTGGCTTTTATCTACTATCTCAGTGTGGCTGGTATCTACTATCTCAGTGTGGCTGGTATCTACTATCTCAGTTTGGCTCGTATCTACTATCTCAGTGTGGCTCGTATCTACTATCTCAGTGTGGCTCGTATCTACTATCTCAGTGTGGCTCGTATCTATTATCTCAGTGCGTAAAGCTTCTGTTACTCCTGGTTGGCGATTGCTAGAAAAACTAATTTTCGAGCACATTCACCCCTTTCAAAGTTGGCGCATTAACAATATTTGACAGTCAACATCAAATTCTTACATCCTTGTTAGTTAAATTTTAATATTGCAAACCTTTCTTTTGTTACATGTAAATGTAGCCCTCTTAAGTCCAAGAAAATTGAACTGTTTTAAACCGGGACACACACGTATTAGGCCACTTAAATATGATAAACAAATGCCTTGTGAATTGGTCACAAATGTGAATCACTTTGGGTCTGAAACACGGCAAAATTTGTTGTCCTGAAAAAAAAAACAACTTTTTCTCTTTTGTGAAACATGCCCCCCCCCCCCCCCCCACCGCCCGCCCGCCCGGTAGTGGCTACATGGTTCCTGACAACCTGAGAGGCATTATACGCTGAAGTGTGGATTAATAACCAACTCACAGGTAACTTATACTCGATAGATAAGCATTTGGCTGATTCTAGCATTGTGGGCGAGTACATTCATATAAATAGGTTTGGATCTACTTTGTTTGCTCTTTATTTTGAAAATTCATGTTGATTTAAGGTATCATTTCAACCGCATTCTTATTCCTGTTGTTTTACAAATTTGACACGGGAAGAGAGAGAAAGTACGTGTGCGTGTGTATTACAGCTATAGTATGAAATGCAACACGGTGGAAAAACGAAAACATAATCCTCGGTTTCCTCACAAGAGGTCGTTTTCTTACACGTTGCATACCTCTCATAATATCACGTTTTCCACCTTGTTTGTCTTTTATCTGAAAAAGTTCACACGTTTCATTTATGATGATTACCATTTATCCAGTTCTTGAACAGATAAGTCAGTGTGGCTATGTCTGGTGATCAGGATATTGCCTCAATTTTTTATGTTACATTTGAGTGTGTTTTGACCTGCACACATTGGAAAAGAAACAAATTCTGACTTTCGCTCTCCTTCTTAAATAATATGTAATATAAGCTCTCTGTGAAGCGGGTTTTGATATTATTTTCGATAATCGGAACAATGTACACAAATAGGGTTTCCAGTTTTCAAACCCTTGCTCCGACATGTCACCTTATTAGAATTGTATTCTATTCTTGTACCCACAACATCCAAATGTAATTTTTTTCCCGATGAAATATCAAAGCCATAGTACAAACAATTATCATCGATATCACAGATAGCTTCAGATAGCTTCATTTTGTCACAAAACAACGCCTATTCCTATTGTGGCTAATCCAACATGCGAAAAGAATTTTTTCTAGGGGTTCAAAAATCCACCACAACCTGTGGATAGGGTATGTTTGTAATAGGTGTAATTAATAGTAAGGCTAAATGTCCCTAGGGGGATAACTATAAAGATAAATATTGTTTCACTGGATACTATTATTCCAAACATTTGTCATGTAACCCCGGGGACAGTTCCGTCACGCTGTATCACAACACAAAAGCAGAGATCTGACCCCGCCCGGGGCTGGTAACATAACACTCAGCACTCGGATACAACGAAAGCCTAAATCCCGCCCCAGATAAAAAGAAATATAATCGCAATTTTCTGCTTCGGCACCTCTGCGTTTGTAAAAAGGGTGACAATTTGTCAACCACGCACCGGGTTTGAAAACATTCATTTCGTTCGATCATAAATCAAATGAAGTGATTTCAGCGAGTATTAACCCGACATTTTTCCTTAGAAGGCCAGATACAGTCCTGCGGATTCAACATTGTAAAAAAGGAAATTATATGTCCTGATAGCGACATAATCGGAGTGTGATAACAATATTTCATGCACCAAGCGTAAACTTAATTATACAAAGAAACCATGGCAACCAAGCGTCACGTGCTATAGATCGCGTGCACCAACGTCACTATCGGGGGCTGAAATACTTGTTGATGTTCCTTTCTAAAGTAACCAGCATTAAACTTTATAAAACGGACAAAATGACTGCCCATTTTCAGATATTTCCCATCCAACTCGATTTAAATTTCATTTGGTCTTTTCTCACGTTTCTTAACCTTTAATTTGTTGATGACGCTCCAGTAAATTGCTTCATTCACTGGATACAAATGTCACCACCAACCAGTGAATTACCTATCGTCATGCGCAGTAGAACTATACACAAGAAACAAATTTTGAAATGTTTTTGTTTTTTGCCATCAGAAAAAAATTAATACAAAAGGATTGTGCACATAATTTCAGTATTATATGAGAACTAGGATTGCCTAAGGTAGTAGGCACTATCATGTCTTCATGGTTTGACTGTCTGGTCCATATTCATACGCCAGAGTAATTGCTTTTCTCTCAAACTGAAACTCGGATAGTTATTTCCTCGTTCCGCGGTAGAGAAAAGTGCTATCTGAGAGTTCTCAATGTTATTTTTCGTGAAATAAAATTTTCAACTACACATTTAAAAGTAGTTTTATGATTAAATGAAAATGATAAAGGTGCACTTACCCAGTTTTTGCAAAATTCACCCAATATTCCATTATTTGTTTGCTAAGTTCCCTTTCTTTTTCAGAGTATTTTAAAGCAGGATTCAGGGGCTCTCCAAACACATAATTCACTTCATCCGCGTGCATGACACCCATCCATCTTGGCCAGGGATTCTGGGAAGACCGATGTGAGAAAAAATAATAGTAGACATCCTGGCCCGCTTCTACATACGAATCCGCGAATTCATTCACTTGACAGAGAAAATGCCAGTCCCCAATAGCATCATTCACGGCGTCCAGATGTTTATACGCATCGTCCGGGTTAAGCCAATGTGTATATTGGAACTTAATAGCCTCCAAACCGAATTTGTTGATCGTCGTTCGAAACTGAGGGTAGAAATAGAATAGATTATTTACGGCATTTGAAAATTGCTCTTGAGTCAGTGCCCCACGTTCCGTTAGGTTGAGATACTGTGGAAGCTCATAGATAGTGAAATACGAACCCTCGTCCGAATTACTCCCCAGCAGAACTGGGCAGTGTTTGAAGTTTTTATCTTCTAGAGACTTTTGCGGCCTTTCAGTGAAGAAAGTGCCATCTACAATAGGGACAAAGGGAAACTGCATTGGTCCTGTGGTGACCCATTCCATGTCCTTGAAATGTTCAGCTGGTGCCTGCCTTAGACATTCAACAATTTCTTTGATATCACTAGAAACCTTGCAGTCCATAAGATCTGCAAGTTGTAGACCCCTTAACATAGCCTCTTTGCTGGAGTATGTAGCCCAATCCATATTCGCCGAACCGCTTTCCATGATAGCGCGACTGAACTTCCCGCGACTCAGTGGTGACAGCAGGTGCATGCTCACGCTCACTGCTCCAGCGCTTTCACCAAACAGTGTCACGTTCCTTGGATCTCCCCCAAAATGGTGAATATTTTCCTGAATCCAAGACAAAGCAAGAAGTTGGTCAAAGAGGCCAGCGTTTCCTGGCGCCTCCGGGTGACCAAAAGCCAAGAAGCCTAGAGATCCTACTCTGTATTGCATAGTAACATATATAATATCATGTTCAGCTACTAGGTACTTTGGATCATAAACGTCTAGAGTATAGGTACCGCTGTAAAAACCACCACCAAAGATCCAAACAAGCACAGCTAGATTCCTCCTCGGTGTTTTAGTCCTGGGGGCCCACACACTCAAATACAAGCAGTCCTCACTCACAGGGGTATTGGGATTCCACATCTGTGACCCGGTAAAATTTCCAAACGTGTTATCCTCCCCTTGCATACACGTGTTCGCATGTTTTGTCGCGTTTAAAATCCCAGTCCAGGGTTTATTGGGCGTGGGGTGTTTAAACCTCAGGTCCCCCACTGGGGGTTCAGCGAAGGGGATCCCAAGGTACATATCTATTGTCTTGCCGTTGACGACGGTCTCAGTTCCCCTGAGGGTCCCCTTTTCTGTCCGTATTAGTCTGTTCCCTGAGGTAATAGAGGGGGAGAGGGAGAAGAGGAGAAAGAGGAGGGCGCCCAGTCTGTAGAGTAGAGTTGTCATCATTGTCACCGTCTTCATCATGGCCGCCTTGACGTCAAGAAACTGGAAGATAAGAGTATGAAAGTTGAATTACGGCGACAATTAAGATACAAATACAATTAAAAGAACCATTCGAATAGGTATATTGTTTTAAATGGAGAAATACATGAATCAAAACACCATAGGGATGCAATACTGCCCCTGCCCCTTTCCAAATGAGCCCTAACCCCCTTGTTTGCAGCATTCTGGACTCGCCAGTATATGAGCCCTAACCCTCTTGTTAGCAGCATTCTGGACTCGCCAGTATATGAGCCCTAACCCCCTTGTTAGCAGCATTCTGGACTCGCCAGTATATGAGCCCCACCCCCCTTGTTAGCAGCATTCTGGACTCGCCAACGACACCGACCTAAAACATGAAATGTTAAAGCAACAGACGAACAGAGATTGTTTGCTATCTTACTGCGAGTTTAAAAATATAATCAGAACATCTTCTTAGGTATGCTCTGCAGCCAGTTAGCCTGCAGACTGCCAAGTGATTGCATTTTTATTTTTTAAAAAATAAGAATTGAATAAAAAGAATAAAAAAAAAAATTAGGGCCAAAACAATGCAAATGAAGGTTGAGAAAAGATAGCGCCAGGGCTCATGAAGTTGTTCTTTTTACAATGACCGAGCATTAGTAAACGACTACAGTCAGTGAACAGCTCGTGACCCCTGCTGTATTAACAAGTCCCGGAACGAAAGCAAACATATTTACAGAATGCATTAAATCTTCAAATATTTAAGAGACGTGCTGGGGTAACATTGGAAGTAGCAAAACCGTATAATTTACCCTAGCTGAGATCATAAGAACTATTGCCTACAATACAATACGTATAATGACCTGGTTAGTTAATCAGGTAAATGAAGCACCTTGGAGGCATTGAGCCTCAGGTTTTATACCAAGACACTGTTAATAACACACGCGTATTGTGATATACAACCTGACTGTGCACATTATGTTGCAATCAATAAATCACAACTATAAACATTTCATGCACTTAAATTACTTGGTCTTGTAGATTTACTACCACACAAGATTGTTTATCGAGGCAATCCCCCGTCTTTCGCACCTTTTTACCTCTTCTGCTGTAACTTTTCAATAAATTATAGCAGAAGAAAGGAAAATCGAAATAAAAACCTCTACCATGGCAAAAATTTAATGAGTTGTCACAAATATCTGTAACGAATCCAAATATTTTACTCTTGTTTTTAATCATATAAGGATTAGGGAGTAAAACACGGTATTGGATTACCGCAATTACTGCAATTTGCCCATAAATGCCCACTTCCCCCGAATAAAAGTCATGTTTTTAAAAAAGTTATATGAACATAATGATGTTTGATAATGCTCATTAAAAGTCGAATTGCTGTTGGATAAAATTGGCTTGGTAATGGTGGGACGAAAGTCTGGTCTGAATAATATGTAGTATTCATCTTTGCATAATAATCATGTCACCCTTATTTAACTATAAACAGGACAAAAATGTTTGCTTTGTTCATTTGTAAAATGATTCTTATTCCTTCATTTCGCAGGTTTTACGGTGATTATTGCCATGGATTACAAACGAAGAATAAAGCAGGGGAGAGGTTGAGACAAGAGCCTGGTTTTCGGATTTAAGCCCAAAAAGTTTTGCGTTAAACCAGGTGCAAACACGACCAGAGTGACGTGTCTGGTAATTCTTTGGCAGAGCAACTGGGAGATGTTCCAACACTCCTGATCTCGTGAACCACCGGCGTTGAAAACCTAACCGCTCACCATCGCGAAGACGTCCGCTTAGGTAGCGGAACCGGGTTATGAGCGGTAATCGTGCCATTTTGTTTATTGCCCGTGAAGAAAGCGGTGAAAGCCTAAGGTGTCGACAAAGAGGCTGGCGGTGAGAACAACTCTGCCATGAGATTTTATGATGGTTTTCGTGTTAAAGATATTTGTATGTTTTTTTTTTCTTTTTGAGCAAAGGGCGGCAACTGTTAAGTTAAATTGTTCGCTGCTAGTGCGAAATGCCACGTGGAAGGAACTGCGCTTTCTCAATTACCAATGAACGTGGGGTGAAGAGAATCTACTTGCATGTTAGCAATTGTCGTTTGGCAGTCTTGCACGATTATTTGCGTTAATCTAGGCCCATCTTCAATAATTGTCATATCTCTCAAAAGATTTTCTTGGGTGTTCATACTAATCAAATTATTTTGCGTGTACCATTCACATAACTGAATTTTCAGGTGACTCCCTCTTGCCTCATTCCATTCACTGGACAAAGCAAAATTATATCTTTTCATTTTTCCTTTGGATTATGGAATTTTTAATAATGATATATAGTAAGTTCCTGTTCTAAATTAAAATCACGTGCACAATCCAAGATTCGAACAGCCAACCTCTCGAAGTGGTACGCATTATATACTCTGAGAAATAAGGCCCACGTGGTATGTTACTTTGACGTCATACATTGTACCTAAAAAGATTACGTCAGAGGGGAATGACATTTTACTGTGACGTCATATTTAGATTTTCCTTCTCTAGCCAACCATTATCACTGTGTTTCCACTCCACTTGTTGTATTTTGCTACCTCTATACTACCCTTTACTGAGCGAATAAAAAAAGAAAATGTTGCACCACCAGACACTTCTGGCTTGTTGTGTTTTCAACCAAAATAGATCAATGGGGGTATATTTAGAGGCTTGTTTCGTGCATAATGTAAATATTTCAGCAACATCTGTTCATAAGTCCTTTTTTTCATCGTCCATCCTCTTCACCCTAACATTCTCACATATGAAGCCTCGGGCAATAGACAATATTGCTGCAGACCCCGTACATTTTTGGTTACACATTCCACAAAAAGGCACATGTGTTTGCCGCGTGTTCTTGACATTTCCGAACTTAATAACCGACCACCGTATCGACATGATCTAAAAATGCTACCTCCAGTTAAAACCCTATTTAAAAATGGCATTACATAAATAGTCGATGATAAGGGGTTTTTTTAGTGAAATTCCCATTAAAGTTGTTAAATGTATGATGTCACAACAAGTGTCACCTTTCTTTGGAAAGACCTGTCGATAGAAGAAAAGGGTCAAAACGTACGCCGATACACTTAGAATTCAAGTTTTGTGTGACATCCCAAAATTCTGAAACAGAATGAATTGGTCAGTTAATGAGAAGTCAACGGTCATTGGAAACTCGGAGCACACCTGCCTTCACATACCTGCGACCCAGTGCGTTAACCGCCATTGATAACCTTTAAGCTATGGGGGACCGCTAGGTCAGCATGCTGCTGGGCTTTAAACGCGTGAATTGCTGCTCGGTCGTCTGGTGACTAAGATACGAACCGGTTCGGGTCAAAGTCTGTGTATAGACCCAGCTTGATATTCAAGTCAGAACTGTTATCGCGGTAACTTCCTTATTAGTCTGATACATAACCGCAAATGTAATGAAGAGCTAGCGGCAAATGAGGCATGGTCAAAAAGCTCTATAGCCACAAGGAACTAATGCAAGGTCAGCACTTTTATTTGAAGATACACATTTTATTCCTCCAAGCAGTTCGAGATCTTTTATGTGTATCTGCAAAGAGCATTGTTTGGTTCACCAGTGACATATGTAATGACTTCTAGTAACGAATGTATTCAATGCACCACAAGATTATGAATACAGAAAAAAGATTTTTTTTAAAATATGTATTAACTTTAAAAAGGTTTCTTAGTTTTCTGTTCTACTTTGTCAAATCTCGATTGTTAGTTTTATATGAGAATTTTGTTGAAACCCCCCCAAAACCGATAAAGTATTTTTGATTCCAGTATCATGCACGGTTCGCAACAGTTACTACTTAACAAATTTCTCAGCTGCCGGTTTTAGAGTACTTCCTTCATAATTTCACCTGAGATCTACCAATCAGCACCATTAATGAAGGTGAGGTCACGTCCATAAACCAGAGCCTCTCCAGCCTCTTGACCTCAAGTGTCTGCACTTCAAGAACATCTAAGTATCACAACAACTCCGACGGGACGCCAAAACAAAGTGGTAACATTGTTCAACCGCACGCACCTGCTGGCGAACAAGATGGACCGTTTGAGACCGTCTAAGACACAGCCTTGGTTCTGGTTCAAGCTGATGATAAATATGATGATCTGTTTATAATACCAGGAAAAGATATGAAAGTTTATAACATTGGAATGAAATAACCTTGCAAATGAAGCAGGTAGCGTCACATATAGGGTGTTGATTCACTGACCGTGTTTAAAGACATTCGTTTCAATCGTTGTGAGAAATTATTATTTTTTGTATTATTCTTATTCTGCCCTCTAAGGACGATTTATAAGATGTTTTGCACATAAGCAAATGACAACTAAAAGGCACATTATATTAGCGTCGCGACCTTTTTGGTGTGAAACAAGCAAACTGTTGAGTTATGAAATAAAAGATTGGGCATTCCACGCCAAACATTCGCCTGCTTTGCCTGAATTAACGCGGTCTGGTATCTAGTACATTAGATTGTTTTCAGTGTACAAAAAATGTACGTGGATCATCTCGAACAAGGAAGTTACGGCCACATTTGATCCGTCCAACAGCTACACTTTTAGTTTGCGGTATCCAACACCTGTTTACTGCTTAAGATAAATCAGACAACGCTTTCTTTTCAGATGATTAAATATCTGCGTCATATTTTGTCCGTGATTTGAGGTAGATAATTCCCATCTCCTTGCGCGGTAATATGTCCAGTAAAATAGATTTGTACTATGGATACTCACTACAATATGGATATGTTACTGCAGGTAACGGATATGTATCCTGACTGGAGGTAATCACTTAGTGTACCTGTACCAGCACTAATCTGTGATGTAACAGAGTTAAATGAAAAGCAAGATTTTAAAATAAATTTCATTTTAATCTCGTCACTACCTTGTACCTCAATAAAAATGTCTTTTTTCAAAGGTGAAAACGAAGTTATGCGTTCATTTTCACCTCGCACAGCATTTGTGATATGCTCTAAAATAGTTCTACTTCGGCCTGATTCCCTTTCAGCACAGGAAAGGAGAAATCTATCCCTGATCGGTATAAAGCGATAACTCGCCTAACCACCGAGTTAGATTTTCCTAACCAAGAAAACAATGGCTCCTGGTTGTGCTAGGACGTCTGATAATGAGATAGAGGCCGTTCACTGAGGTCACGCTCTCCCCTGCTGTCTACCAATGATCGTGACACTATTTTTTCTTTCTCTTTTGTGCCTTTTGCTTTGGTGGGTTACATGAACTTTTGGGGTATAAGAGCAAGTTAGCATTATCTGACAGCAGTTTTTAAGTCCTATGTATTAATTGTGTATTTAAATCCTATGTATTAATTATGTATTTAAATCCTATGTATTAATTATGTATTTAAATCCTATGTATTAATTGTGTATTTAAATCCTATGTATTAATTGTGTATTTAAGTCCTATGTATTAATTATGTATTTAAATCCTATGTATTAATTATGTATTTAAGTCCTATGTATTAATTATGTATTTAAATCCTATGTATTAATTATGTATTTAAATCCTATGTATTAATTGTGTATTTAAGTCCTATGTATTAATTGTGTATTTAAGTCCTATGTATTAATTATGTATTTAAGTCCTATGTATTAATTGTGTATTTAAGTCCTATGTATTAATTGTGTATTTAAGTCCTATGTATTAATTATGTATTTAAATCCTATGTATTAATTGTGTATTTAAGTCCTATGTATTAATTATGTATTTAAGTCCTATGTATTAATTGTGTATTTAAGTCCTATGTATTAATTATGTATTTAAATCCTATGTATTAATTGTGTATTTAAGTCCTATGTATTAATTGTGTATTTAAGTCCTATGTATTAATTATGTATTTAAATCCTATGTATTAATTGTGTATTTAAGTCCTATGTATTAATTGTGTATTTAAGTCCTATGTATTAATTATGTATTTAAATCCTATGTATTAATTGTGTATTTAAATCCTATGTATTAATTGTGTATTTAAATCCTATGTATTAATTGTGTATTTAAATCCTATGTATTAATTGTGTATTTAAATCCTATGTATTAATTGTGTATTTAAATCCTATGTATTAATTGTGTATTTAAATCCTATGTATTAATTGTGTATTTAAATCCTATGTATTAATTATGTATTTAAATCCTATGTATTAATTATGTATTTAAATCCTATGTATTAATTATGTATTTAAGTCCTATGCCTTTTCCTCCTCAGTTTCTATTAGAAAAAATATTTCTTTCCATCCTGATCTAGTACAAGTCATCTTTTCAGCTGCTCGTGAAGAAGTCACTTCTAATGTACGTTCTATGTATGAGCTGAATAGATTATTATTATTATTATTATTATTATTATTATTATTCTCGTAAAGCAACAGCTTTTCTCAGGCCCATGCGGTGTTGAAGGACAGGAGACACCAAGCGTTCGACAACCTCACATACTATCTTGATAAATTATCTTAAACTCTCAGCAAGAATATCATTATCAAACAGCGGTGTTTTAACGTCAAACGGACACGTCGGTAGCTGCCTGGAGTTCAGCGGTACGATAGAGATTTAAGAACCAGTGACGCGGTTGGTTTTTACGTCTTAAGATGAAAATACCATCCCTGTTGATTCCTTTTTTTATCTCAGTGTTCAGTTAAGTAGGGCCTATTGTACTCTCTCTCTCTCTCTCTCTCTCTCTCACACACACACACACACACACACACACACACACATATCTGCCCCCTCACTTCAGCAGTATCCTATGCCTGCCATAGCTCACGTCTCTGCGCATTTTTGTTATGTTTCATTTTTGCCCATGTGACTCTCGCATTGGAATCACCATGTTGTTTATCATGGGTGCAAACTCTCTTCTAAATTTACATTGAGACAATGGCCAAGATATAAATTACGACAGTTTGGAAGTACCAACGTTTGGAGTTAATCAACTAAAAACCGACCGGGGCTCGGCGGCCCAAGAGATTGTCCCTGCAGAAGACGCAGGCTCGGTTATTCTTTGACGGTCAGGACCGAAGTATAACGGTGTCCTGTCACCCTGATATTGTGCCCTCGCTGATTTCAGGTCCCTGGTCATGATCGCGTGACTTTAATGTTTTTATTGCAAAGAAAACATCACGCTCCAAGCCACCCACCGAATGTGAATTACACCAGCTACCGCGAGAGTTATTGAATATCACAACATTGGGAACTGTGCGTGAGAAAACAACAGAATACCATCTTTTTATACAATGTTTTGTAACTATTGGGGTCTGGAATCTGTTAATGTTTATGCAGATGTTGATAGTTTGTGTGTTATTTTTAAGAAAAAAGGAGGATAACTGGACATTTTCAGCAAAGATAAAATTTAGCACGCATCCAGACAAGTACATCAACAAACGCACGTTTTTCTTTGGATTTTGAAGTGTACTTGATGATAACTGTGTCAATGTACCACATGGCTGTTTTACTAAATAAACCTTTGGTTTTACAAGCTTTGTATATTTTAATCATTTTGTATGGATAATACTGGCAACTGATTTTCTAAACCAGCCACTTCCAAGGACTATAGAAATAACATCGCGTTTTTTTCTTTTTTTTTTTTTTTCAAAAAAGTTTGCGTGTGAAGCATTGCACAGAAATTGCGCACATCACGCGTCAGTCTCGCTCTGTGAACACAGTAATTTATTAAGGACATACTTCAGTGCGCGCTGGGGTGTGTTTGCACAGTTACGGTGGCCTCTAAATACCTCCTCAAATTACAACCAACATTGTATTGTGTTAAGGTGAATGGATAGCATTTCTTCTAATAGTCAATCAACCGTGAACACCAATCCGAGTAGTTTGTTTGAGAGCTATGGTACCGAGGTTAAACAAAACTCAGTGAAATGAAAAATCTGTTATCCTTTGCCGTTGGCAAAGAAGTGCTATTGCACTTAACTACAATTATTTTGGTTCTTTGTTCATTTTTTTTCCTTTCAGTCAGCAAAGTTGCAAAGTAATAACCTGTACGCGATTGCGGGGCGCTACATAAAGAGATTCACGAGAAGCTTTCTTTAAAGGCATACAATAGACATTAAGGCACTTATAGCAAATAAGATTAAAACTGGAAACTTCACTTACTTCCCATTAACACCAAAGTGTGCCCTTTCCAATAATGTTGAACATAATTACTATTTATAAAACCGTTTTGGGGATCTCTACCTCTTTTATGAGAATGTCCCAAAAACAAAAACTCAATGATTCTTGGTCCCGCATTCACTAATAGTCAACATAACATTCTATAGATATAAAAACTGTCATTGACGGCAGCAAACAACACGGCCTCCATGCGTTCTACCAAATACAATCACAAACAGTCACAATATTAATGTAGGCCTACGTAATAGTGTGTGAGGCAAGCTTTGACTTGTGTGTCAGCCCCAAGATTTGTGGTGTTTTGCTGTCCGCAGTTGTCCGTCCTGCAGCATTAGAAACCCTCAGTCGCTTCAAACTAGAAAACACAATCATACGCACCGGGGTGGTTCAACTTTAACCTCACTGTACTCGGAGACAGGAGACGATTTTCCTCGGGGAACTATTCGTCATTTGTCTTCTGGCTTGTATTGGGCTTATGTTAGAGCATGTGGATACACGTAAACTCTCCAAAGTACTGACACTGTTTTCTCTACTTTCGATAAAAATTCACGAAGATAGCAAAATGTTCATCATTCCATTATGAATAAGCATGTAATTGGGAGCAGTCTTTAATAACAACCATGCATTGCAAGTTGTAAAATGCCTATAATAACTTACAGTTAGTCAAGAAATACAACATGTACACGTATTTGTTACTGGAGAAGACAACCATGAAATTGTACCTTCAAATAACAGATAAAATTTAAGTTATTACTAGTCATATTTTCAGTGTCTTACAATAAGTGTACTGGGGGGGGGGGGGGGGGGGGGGGGGAGAACTAACCGCACTGCGAGGTAGATGCTGTGTAACACCTGTAGCCTCATTCATAAAGGTGTCTCGGTCTACACTGACACACTAACTGGAAATAACTCTGAGTGCACAACACAGCTGATGAAATTGTTGGCTTGATTATCTAAATAAAAAACGTGTATAACTACCTGCTGGTCAGCCGTTGGCGAGAACACGTGCGTCCCACCTGTAGACTCACTGTGTTTAAGGAAACGTTGTATGAGGTAGACTGTCCCAGTGTCTAACTACGACCACTTCTACCGTCTACATATTTAGGTGTTTGTCCACGTCAAATGCCAACACTTGGCTCCCTAATATAGACACGTACAGCACGAAGACGGACCCAGCTTTGCGTTAGAGTTTAGCTGCACTGCTTCCTTAGTAAACAAAAACATTTGTTCAGTCATCCAAACTAACAGTACACTATTTCAATCGGCCTTTTGATGCAGCGACCAACACAATGAAGCTAATCCGTGGCTTATTACGCTACTAACTGTCCCTTATTCAACGTGTACCTCTAATGATTTGTATTTACTCCAAGGCTGGTCCATAGCTGGAGGTCGATGTCAAATAAACACAGGTGATATTCAGTAACGTTAACCGCCAGCAAGAGAAGTTACCATCAACAGGTAACAATGTGGACAGGTGAACTGCAGGTAGTGTTATAGTGTTAACAGTACAGTCTGACTGGCAGATGGAATGTGTAGTCTCCTGAATAAACGACCATTACTCTCATCTTATCAGTGCAGCTCATCTTACTTTTAATGTAAACGGACTAAATGTTATTTAATTGTCCTCTGATTTTCTCGGTTCTCTCTATCTACGCTGAAAGTATGTTGACTCTGAGTGCGCTGTATAGGCACTGCCGTTTCTGTCTCATCTTACTTGTAAAGATCACACGTTCAATGTTAAGTGTCATTTTATTTTCCTAATAAGGGGTGCAAATCAGCTTTGTGTACGTGATACATTGACAGTGTCTGCATGTTATAAGTCTTGCTGCGCGAATTCTAGCAGCCCGTCCAAATGGTGATCTAAACCCGAAGGATGCGGTACAGCTACAAGACAACGCTTATCCTCCCCTTTTTTTTCCAGAAAAATTGAAATTTTCTTTAAAACAGGAAATTATCGAAACTCCCTTACCATCGTCTCATAGCATGTCTTTAAATCCAGCTACAGATTTAACATACGTTTAATTTCTTTAAAGTATGACAAATTTAACGCACCTTAAGAAATCGACAAAATTGCAAGGTATAGCATTACACTATGCAGTTAACGTTAGGATGTAAACAAACGCTTTCTTCCTTTAAAAGAAAACTGAAGAGAAGAAGATGTCTATAGATATGGAACTTAAAGAGACGTACTCCAAACACAAGGTATGTCAGCCAGTATGGAAAATCAATATAGCATCAAAGGGAGGTCACAGTGTTCCAGCCCCCCCCCCCCCCCCCCCCCCCCCAGCGCGCCCTTAGGTCGGAGATACCACTCCTGTCCTATCTTGCAGTGCAACAAGCGAAACAAATCAAAATCAAGTAATTTTTCTATACTGCAGTCAATTCTAAAGTTAACTACTTTATATCTGTCTATTACTTGGCTCTATGTACTGCAATACACTTCCAAAGTCTTCTGTTTTATATTTGTCGACTAAAACAAAGCGCAGCATTTTAGCCCAGTGTCCCAACCCGCAAGTAAAACATTTACAAATGCCACACCTAAAATAAAGGTCAATATTCACACGACTTTTGTTGTGTACCATGGTCTGAATTTAAAAAAAAGAGAGGATTTGTCGAGTTTTTCTCTGGATTTTGACACCTAGCATTATGCATCGAGTTTAAATATGGGAACGATTATCAATATCAGTTATCCGGTTTTTACGTGTATGATATGTGTAGGGGCGTTGTTATGCATTTCTTTATGCATAAATTGGATTTCGGCTGTTATCTTCTCATTTTCTACCAAATAATTAGACAATACTGCACACTGTATACAAGTAAAACCCCCACACATACCAGCATATCATTGCCACCGCCTTTCAAATCACTGCAGTGTCTGGCTTCAACGCCCCATTCAATCACACTCATGATAGCCGCCTTGAAATAAATGATGCCGTCATAATGAGGCACGTGAGGCTATTCTAATGACGTCATTAGTTTAAGCAGCTATTCAGCAGCACGTAAAGCAGGGTGGTAATCACACTGAATCTATCGTTTTTCTTAGATCGATCCAACTCCGCGGTGACTCTCGCTGAATTTAAATAGATTAACGCTCCTCCTATTGTCCACGTGTAATCATCAGCTTTTGTGTATTGTACTCAACCCCAGGAGGAGGTGCGTTAATCTATTAAACTGATTGTATTCAGCGAGAGTCCCCACGGAGTTGGATAGATCTACGTAGAACGGTAGTTTCATTGGGAATGGTCCCTAACATTGTCGTAAAACGATAGTGTCGTTAAGATACTTAGTATTCTGATCTCTCGTATTTTGACTGATGTCTCGTTAGTCTTCTCCCGAGAGTAGAGAACTGATTCATGGACCCTTAAAGTCTTCAGTCTTACTGGCCGGGTTGAGAAGCCCTAATAGTATTTTAGTATACAGGGTAGGTTTTATTGGTTTCTTGTCGGTCAATTTGTGTGAGTTACTGTCCTTCTGCTAACCAGACTTACTGTACCTGTCTTCCTACCTGTACGCCTGTCTGTCTGTCTGTCTATCTGTCTGTTCCTACATCATATATACAGTGAATACCTTCGTGTCTTTATGTTTGTCCATCCTCCCACTCGTCTATCCGCCTATCCAAATGTGACGGTTTCCCTTTCTTTCGTCTGTTTGCAAAATGTTTTTTCTTAACATTACAATGCTTATAACTAACCAACATCTGCTTTTAAATAGTGTAAATAACCAAATGATACAGTATTGCCGTTTAAAAGTGATCAGTGTTTAAGTTGCAAAAAAAATTAAATGACCGCTTTGATCTCTCTCTTTCTCTCTCTCTCTCTCTCTTTCTCTCTCTCCCCCCCCCCCCCCCCCCCCCCCACACACACACACACGACATACAAAATCTCTCTTTCTCTTTCTCCAAATGAGCCATTAACGCATTCTCATATACAATAAATGATGGTATTATCTTCGCACGCAAAATGCTTACTAAGTCTTTAGAGACTTTCAGTCCACTGACTCGCTAGTAATATGTAATATTTGTTCTATAATGAAGCTGAACTCTCGCTCTAGGTGGCCACGCCAGGCACAATTGGTCAGTATAAAAGCATATTTCAGCTATTTAGCCTTTGGCCCTAGCGTGGCCGCAGGGCGTGACCCCTGACCCTTGTCCAGTTCTGTAGCATAATCCCCGCGGCTATACACTAAGCATAATAAATAATCTCGTCACACAAAATGAGCGGACGACTGAGTTAGTTTTCCCATGGACATAATAACGTAAATTTGTCCACGGTTTTTCTTACTGCGAGATGTAGTTTTTAACGTTTTAAACAATAATTTTTTTAAAATAGAAGAATAAAATTTAATATGGTTTTGAAAAGTTGCCTATATGGGCTTATTAAAGTTTTCAAATTGATATTTTAGCACTTTAAGTAAAACTACAAACCAAGAAAATGTTCACCAAAGATTCCAAAACTGTGACATAAGAGAACCTTTTTGTCTCTTTTAAATCATAAGATGAAAGAACAATCGGTATATCAGAATTTGCAGATGATCCTCACCTTTCAGCAGGTGCTTCCAGTGAAGTGAAACTGGTATAACGTACCAAAACTAACGCGTTTGATCAATTTATTTATTCTTTCAAATCAGTTATGTGTGCGCGGCTGTATTGGCTGATGTTCCAAACATGGCAAAAGGGCATATTACTACACAAAGTTCACATTTCTCATTGTTATTCCGGGTATTTTTCTTCCATTAAATATAGAAAACGTCTTTATCCCTTTCCCATACATAAAGCTAAAATTGCAATATGCAAGGAAACGAACAAACAGAAAATACTGTAGAACCTAGCCTCTTACAGCAGGGTTTCATCTGATAAAAATTTCCTGGGAACTTTCACCGAACCTGTGAAGTAAAGTGATGCCCCTCTCTTGTCATGTGTTGTGCGAATGGCGGACCCTGAGGAAGGCACACCTGTGCTTCTTTTAACTCCTGAAGTACCATCTTCTCCCCCCCCCCCCATCCCCCCTCCCCCCCCCCCCCCCCCACTCATCCAAAGAAAAACGAGACAAAAACCTTACCAGTTTCTACCCTTGTTACCAACATTTAATAGCTAACGTTTCCTCGTCAACTGTCTTACATTTTCAAAAATATCCTTGCCACCCCCCTCTTAAAGCAAAACCCTGGCCCTGACGGTGCCCAATGCTTTCAAACGCAGTATTTGTATTAAACAAGTTAGCCTGTTATAATCTCTTAAATATTGCAAGAATAATGTTTATCGATAATAACTAAGCTTTATCCAAGATGACCTCTAGAAGACTTTCTCCACATTACTGGAATAACACCACTTAAAGCCTCACTGCCTGAATTCATACTATTAAATGTGTTCGATATCTTGATGACCCGTTTAAACATAAAAGGCGCACAGTTGAATAAGCAGTGTAGTCAGGCGGACGCTCTTCTATTATTGCTTTCTTTAAAATATATCCAAAGAATTTAAAGAAAAGAGCGTGTTGGCACGGACGTCATTAGAACTGAATGGCAAAAATTTCTTGATGTTACGAAAGGGCCCAGAACAATATTTATTTTTGGTGTTATTTTAGCGGTGCCTTCGGGCATCTAACTTGACAGAAATGGGTAAAATATAACATGCGATAGACCAACGTGACATATATTTGGTAATTGTGACATTTAGAACGTTTACACATGCAATCTTTACAAACGATAAGTATACATGCATTTACCTCCCTCTTCTCCCTCCCCAGTCTCCCGCAGAAGGCTTCCCAATACTGCACATCATCGAATGACACTAGTCAATGAAGTATTCCCCAAAAACAAATTGCCTATATTTATGAAATCAATGACAAAACCGCATCATCCCGAGAATCATTCACAATGTGGTTTGTTATAGCTACAGGATCATATAATGAAACGTGTCATTTGACGTCATCTGGCAATCGGCAGAGTGGGCTGTCCGCGTACTTACAGCCAAGCCAGTTTTTAGTCTACAATTAAAGGGCACTTCGAAAGCTGCTTCTTGAAGATCCTAATTTACGCGTCTTTGTTAAGAAATAGCATCATCAAGTAATAATAGTAGGCAGGTTCGAGAGGGACTTCGCTCGTCTTGAGAGTGAGTTTGGCTGAGCGAAGTATACAAATACTTAAGAGTTCAAGTACATAGCAGAACGACAGATTTATTGTATTTGGCGAACAGTGGAATCCTGGATAGGGTGTATTGTTACTGGCAGCACATGCTGAGAACCCTGGGATTCAAACCATGGCCGGTATACACTCACACGCATTCTCTCTCTCTCTCTCTCTGTATGGCCATTAATATTTTGTACTTTTAAATATTAATATACATGAATATGTACTTTTACATTTGCAAGGGCTAAAACCTGTTTTTTTCGCAGTCTTGTTTTTCGCTGTTTTTTTAAATAATTTATCTCGCCTTTTAATGTCATAGATGTTTGGGTAGAAATGAAATATCCCCCTTTTTGTCTGAATACAACGATGTCATTTTTAAACTAATCATATTTCAGATGCAGACGTTGCCGCTCAGTGGTTTGAAATTTCCTTGAGAAATGGTAGGTGGTTGAATCACCGAAGACCAAGCATTTTTCTTGCACCCTTCTAATCTCATGTAAATTTACAACACGAATAAACCAGAGGCAATTATTTAAAAAAATATTTTGTAGTTTAACCCTACAGGACGCAGGGTACATTAAAACTAAATGACGTAAACCATAATCAAGTTCATTGTTATGTTTAACCCTAGGGTAATGAGGCAGAAATCGGCCCCTATTCACATTAAAGGTACTTTTAATAAGGTCATAGCCATAAAGTAACCCTAAAACCTTAGCTAGCGTTTGGATAGAGGTAACAAAACAGTCCCAAACAACACGTGCATACAAAAAAGGAGGCAAATCTTACAAAATGTAAAAAATATATGACAGACTCATTTTCTGATTTGGTTTGAGCCTTAAAACTCCAGTTCCGTTTTACTTTTGCTACATCTCAGAAATAATTCATTCGTTTTTACTGGGTAATAATGCAGAGCCTTAAAAAACAGAAGTTGTCAACTCACCACAAACTGTCTACTCTTCGCCTAAATATCCAACTTAGAGATCCAATATTTGTCTTATGTAAAGTGCAGCTCACTTCTCCCCTAAGGCGTCATAGTTCGTGGATACAAAAATAGAAAGTCAAGCAATTTTCATCTATCCTCGTGAGTCAATTACTCTGAATAATTTTCCTTAAAAACCTTAAACAGTAAACCTAGGATCAGAATTAAGCGTCCGTCCCTGGCACAGGGGTTCCCTGTAGTAAATTATGAGATGTCCCGTTCACAAACTTCAATCTCTTCTCTGGGCTCCAGACGGTGAAATACGACTCACGACATAAGTCCAGTTTGTTTTCCACTGGTGAGTCACGACACATATCAATTGATTTACGTTGTAACAGACGTAAAAATAAAATTGTCTTAATTTTCAATTACGGTAGTGTTGATGGAATTTTAGAATTTTCAGTGCAAAGTTTACTGTGACAATTGGTAAAAATTGAATCTTTTGATTCTTTTTTTTTTCAAAAAATCCATTGCCTTTTTACCTCTAGGATACAGTCTATCCAAAAATTCTTGTCATTAAAAGCAGGTACCGTTAACTTCTGAGAGATAAATAAATATCTGCATGACAATTTAATTTAACCTCCACATCCTCCGAAAATTTATATTTCAATGAAATTATATCACAAGTAAAGAACATCCACTCCTCCCCACCCCCCCTTGGGTCCCTCTCCGGCACAGCTCGTATGGAGCGAATAATAAACATCAGCAACTTTTGTCCTTTACAACGCCACGGTATGGAACCTCCGCCGAAATCAAAATAATAAACACTCTGCATTACATGATAAGAATTTGATTTAATTGCGGTACAGAAAGCACCGGATTACTGAACTGAACACTGCACAAATCCATCAAAACCTCTTGCTTAGAGTTAAAAGCCTGTAAACGCTTACTTAAATTGAATTGGTGGTGACCTAGAGACACGGTCTATACAGGGGGGGTTAATTCTTTGCCTGACTTTGATGTGGCAAATTATGTATGTAGAATTAGCAGTACTGCTCCTGTAAACGAGGTTTACATCATTTTACAATTTTCTGTTATCGGTAGCAATGCATGGCGAAATAAAAGGAGAGCTACTAGAAACTAGCGTTAAAAGAAACCAGACATTGGAAAAGGCAAACTTGCGCCAGAAGAAGTTGGATAGTGGGCATGAATTTCAGAATAAAAGTTTTATAAATTTAGTTAAGTGACACAAAAAATGAGAAAGAGGTAAAGCGCTATTGTGTTGGCAGCGTTGTTAATTCGCATTGTACTGATACGTGGCCTTGTATTATATATACATCATATGTGTGACACTCTTGTAAATGAATTAAAAGAAGTATTGACAGATCTGTGACCCCCGCAAACCAAATATTCACTAAACCGTTTTCCATGTTCAAGTACATTTCTTTTACATCAAAAGTCCCCTTCGCTTTTATCATATTCCTTTAAATATCCTTTCATTCTAATTTCTTTAATTCAAATGTTTTACCCATTCATCCATTTGTTTATTTAAAGTCGAACTAGTATAGCGACATATTTGTATTTCTTTCTCTTCAAGGGAAATGTGGCATAAAATGAGAGAGCAAGGGATTCAGGTGCAGCAGCTGGGGACTCCTCCCTTAATTTCCGCTTAAAGACGTTGATCAAATCTTAACTTGATTACCCTTGTCTTAATTATATGAGCTGCCTGAGCCTCGGATATATCAACAGTATATATTGCTAGTTATCTAATATGTGACACAAACGTGTCTACTATTTATTTCTGTGATTAACAGATCCGATATCGATTGGATTATCGATTAGGGTTCCATTATTAGTTGTCCTTTAGTTAATGTGCGACCCTCTAATTGATTAGAAGACATAAACGGACCAAACGAGATAATTCTCTCATCTCTGTCAAACCAATATTTCATTCAGCAGGATCCACTACTAGTTTACATGTAGGAACTGTACATTGCTCTTTCTTTCGTTTTACTTCTTTGCCATCTTCACACAAGTCGCATTGGAAAAACTATTTTTCTGAATACGTTTTGTTTGAGTAAATGCAAACACTCCACGTACGTGCTTCTCATTGAAAACTAAGTTCCCGACGAATTTGGCAGGCGAAGCAGGGTGCTCGTTCAGGTTAACAAGCCCAATTTTCGGGGCGCTGCGTTGATTTCCTATTTCCCCTGAAGGCATTCAAGTTTGCACGGAAACGAATTACGAAGATTACAATAGAATTACTCCACAAGCGCTGATATAAAAATAGAAAATTGGAGCGTTTACTTTTTAAGGCCGTTTAAGTTCACAGACGACGGGGAGAGAGAGAGACAGAGAGAGAGAGAGAGAGAACACGATAAGTTGGAAGGCCTATCAACTTGTACTGTTACTTCAGCTATTAAATTATGTGCCATTCGACTAACTTAAAAAACATTGGCTATTCTAAAAAAACACATGATAAGAAAAAACGCTATTATTCAAGCAGGGTCATTTCAAATCTCACGCATCAGTAACTTTTATTCGCTCGTCGCACGAAAAAACTTTTGAAATGCCAGATAAAAGACAACACCGTGTATCGGATCATAACGCTGGAAAATTGACCCTGTGAAACCAGAGGGGTACATGTAGAAGAGCGCCATTTTGTCACTGTGTACTTTTTCATCAACAAAGGTGTAAAAACTATGATAAGATACGTAGAAATAGTACTTCCAGTTTGTATATTTTGGTGTGGCTTGTTTGTGTTGGTTCAAATTTAATGGAAATATCATGAAGGGGTTGAACTGCTTGCAGATTGTTTTCTAAGTTTATACATGTAGGACTGGAATATGGCTGGTACGGCGTCAGAGTAACAGATTGGAGAGGACAGTGGAGAGAAGGGAGGAAGATAAAGGTTGAGAGATGGAAGGAACAGTGGAAAGATAGAGAAAGGAAGGGGTTAGGAAAAGTGGAGAAAGAGAGAGAGAAAAAATAACGTTCGACGGGGTTGGGAAAGGGGGGGCAGAAAAACATCATGCAATTTAGGATAAAAAAACTACATTCCGTCGGACCTGTTTCCTGCGCCATGATCAATGACAGTGCGTATGTGTGGTCCTTCTTCAGCTGACAGACGCGGGCGTGCCTTCAACATACCATACAGCACATACAGCTCTGCCAGTGACAGTGGCAAAGTTCAACCAACACGTGCTCCCTTATTTCAAAGTTACTCGGCCTAAAGGTCACTCCACAACCCCCGCCTCACCTAATTCTTGCAGTCAAAACACCTCAATAAACATATGTAAAAATAGAAAGTATATTCTGGAATTGTAAAGTGGGTGTTTTAATGCATCTCTTCCATTCTATCACAGAATATCGCTTAGTTAATATCAGTCAAAACAACCAGTCAAATACAAGGGTGCATGTTTTCAATGTATGCTGTGGAAAGCGTCAACCCTGTGGATGTATTATTATTATCATCACTATTATTATTATTATTATTATTATTATTATTATTGTTGTTGTTGTTGTTGTTGTTGTTGTTTTTAGGAAACAGATACCCTGACGATGACAATGTATACTGTTAATTTTGGAGGCACGGTTATTTAGGAAAAAAAGAAATCAACTTGTGTGTGTGTGTGCGTGTGTGTGTGTGCGTGCGTGCGTGCGTGCGTGTGTGTGTACTGTGTGTGTGTGTGTGTGTACTGTGTGTGTGTGTACTGTGTGTATGTGTATGTGTATGTGTGTGTACTGTGTGTGTACTGTGTGTACTGTGTGTGTGTACTGTGTGTATGTGTATGTGTATGTGTGTGTGTGTGTACTGTGTGTGTGTGCGTGCGTGTGTGTGTGTGTACTGTGTGTGTACTGTGTGTGTGTGTGTGTGTACTGTGTGTGTGTACTGTGTGTGTACTGTGAGTGTGTGTGTGTGTGTGTGTGTGTGTGTGTGTTCTTTGCAGCCTGGAAGGCCAGTTCTACATGTTCAATCAATCTACTCTCTTAAATTTCCTTTTCAAGGTAAGAACATCTTTTATCATTCCGGTGTAAATAGAACGTATTGAATGTATTGTCTTCATTATTTAGTGTTAATGTAATGTAACAAATACTCCACTCACAGCTTCCGGGGTTTAGAAAAAAACTTAAGTCAACATGATTGCTTGGTGCTCTGATTATCGGGTTTTATTTTTGTTTTCTTATTTCACTGAACACGCCCCCACAGTTCAGTTAGTGTGGTAGAAAAGTGTGGTACAGAGAGGGAGGGGGTAGCAGCTGGTCAACGTTAAGCGTATATATACTGTGTCAAAAGAGGAGACTGAATATTTTCTAAACACTGATTGAAAACCGGATCTGTCATTGAAGCTAAAATATGACCTATCTGCGTCTTCGTTCTCTGTCCCCATTCAATAAAAACACTTAAAACGTTTTTATTTAAATGTGACGTGCTGTACATCTTCTCTACTGCAATGGGCCTTTTCTACCAAGTAGAGGTCCAGGTTCTCACTTAAAGTAGTGGCTTAGCAATGGTGCTTTAAATAATAAACCAGTAGTGGCTTGTAAGACACAGAAATGGTACTTTTAATAATAAACCAATAGTAAGAGGGTAGCAAGACAAGCATACTGGGTGTACTAGACCTGTTTATAGCAAATGGATGCATTTTCCTGGAAATATCAGCAATTTGTCTTTTCTCACAAAGGTATACTCGATCCACCTCTCTCTTTAAATGGATGGCAATTAAAGACAGAGAGTCAGACAGCAAACCATCATATTAAGAAATAAAAAGGCATGTATGCTCACATGGGCCAATGTTCCGTCCATAATGCACACAAACACGAGAGAGAGAGAGAGAGAGAGAGAGGCAGACAGACAGACTGACAGACAGACAGACAGACAGATGCAGACGAACAGACTACTGTACAGATGCCTTACACCCAAAACCATCGAGAGTCACCCAACCATTTTCCAGAAGCTTGCGCAATTTGCTGTTCAAGGTAGCAAATTTACAAACAACTACAAAACTTCACCCTAACTCACAGCACCACACGTAACGAGATAGTTTCCCTATTTCACGCTAACTGCATTTCCCTTGCATCATTACCAATAGGTTCCCTTTTTTTTCTTCTCATTTACCATCTCTCATCCAAATTACAAGGTGTGATCCCATGAAAAATAACAGGTTCTTTTGGCAGTATTTCATCAGCTTGTCGGCTCACACCTACCCTGGTGCACACCGTAGAACTGGCACCAATGATGCAGCAGTGATTGTACTGTGGAGGATAGATAGGGGACTGGGAGGAATTTCCTAGATAGCGTTCCCTCCCACGACTGGCAACAACACGTACGTTTTTAACCTCAAAGAAACTTCATATATGCAGTGCAGATACAACGATAAGACCTGGAGAAAAATGTACACATATCCTCCTTGATGGAGTGCTGTATATGTGTGTGTGTGTGTGTGTGTGTGTGTGTGTGTGTATACTGTATATCTGCAAGAGTTTTACACTGTGCAGAAAATGGAATAATTCTTTTAAATCGTTAAAATGGATCCGTACACAGTTATATTGCAAATATGCATGGAAATTAGATGTGTATATTTATAAAATCCTTTTCTTGAAAAAGATTTAAAAAGTTTGGGTTTTATTTCTATGTTTCAAAATACAACTAAGTAAGTTATTATATTTATTCAATCATGTTCTAGATCTCAAATCTCAGTAAGGAAATAAACAAAATGAAAAAATAAACGACACAGTTTTGAAGCTGTCTTGACCACCGTCTTTTTCATCCCATGACCGTCGAAAATACTACTTGTTTCTTTTTACTGCTTTTATATCTTATATATGCACCTAGGCCTATCTTCGTTTTCTTGTTTGTTTTAAACTATATGCAAAATAAAATTTGCAAAGAGTTTCATTGAGTTCCTTTGCTAAAAATTGAGGGAAAAGCAAAATTTTCTCCATTTCAATCATGGTTTAAAGTAAGAATCATGAGTATAAAAAAAATCTACATGTTATACAAAATTAGTTTGAACAAATAAAAAGTCTGTCTACATTTTTCAAAGAAACTGTTTTCTAAGAAAAAACAGCCAATGTGTTTCTAAATGAAATTTCCCCAGTAATTAGTTCTAATCATCTCATTACGTCAAGCTGCTCCCCGGGACACAGCCAGTTTGGTCGAGTCCTGGAAGTGAGCTCCTCTTGACGTCATTGGGGAGCTCGTTGGCATTTGGAGGAACAGTCTGCCCCTGGACTTGCGTCGTAGGGGTCAAAAGTGATGGACCAGGGCTGATCTTACCATACAATATACTGAAGCATCTCGGAGCATTTTTAGACACCTCAGGTCATTCAAATGTTGGAAAAATTATCACCACCGACATTATTTGATTAAAACACTTGCACTTTTCCTAGAAAACAGTATCTGTACATGTTGAACCAGAATGCGTATCTGATAGGGGTCTAAAGGCCCTACTGTTCTGTTTTTTGGTCTCCGTAGACAATTAGGGTTATCCGTCAGTGAAGGTAGTCATAGTTATTTATACCAGACATGAAAAGTAAGCATTTCTCGAGCATCTTAATAATTGGTCATGAGTCGTAGTTTATTCTTAGTTTACTATAGGGTAAATTGCTGCTTGACCTTTACGCGAACGGATTGTGAAACATCCACTTACTGGGTACACTTACTCTGCCCTGGGCACGAAACTTGACGTTTTCTGTGAAAACATCAGGAATTAAATAATGTGTTTTTGATAATTCAGAAGTTTCGCGCGAATAGATCATTTCTGACAAATACCGCAGTTGAAATGCTGCAAGCCCAAATGAAGAACATTGCTTTTTCAGTTTTGCTAATTGGCTTTAAATGCCGCTTCAAACCGTGGCGTTCTTTCGAATATTTTAGTATTATTCAAAGCATTCAATTTTCCTCAAATAATATGAACTTATAGGGCAACACTCATAGCGTAATCGTTTATACAAATAATTTGATATCATATAAATACAAGTGTTCCGTCTACTTTAGAAAATACCAGTAGGCCTAATGGCTTACCTTTCTGCTGAATTTCCGACATAAAACTTAATATCCCCAAATACCACAATCTAAGGCTATGGTCTAGTTTACAAGATACATTTATCAAATAAAAAGAGTTTACTACTGGTGCAAATGTATATTTTGTGGTTTATGAGCCAAAGGTTAAGCAGGTTTATCTATATTTCTTATAGAAAACTCTCTGTTAAATACATAGACTACACACACACTTTACCCAAAAGAGAGAGTAGTCTCAATTAGCTGACCAAGAATGATACATTTTGAGAAAATTGCATTAACAAGCAGCAAATGAAAAAATAAATTTGTAAATCTACGGTAACTCGTTTCCGTCATGGAGACCAGCGTATAATGCCGCGTTTTTACGGTTTTCAATTTGGTTTAATTCCAGGTTAATTCGGTCTTATTACAGAATCAAAAAAGAATAAAATGTATAATTTGTAATTCAACTTCTTAGATTCTATTAACTTTGCAGTCTAAGTGGTGAAACTCACATAAGTAATTCTGGGGGAAAAATACACCGGTCGGTTCAGGACAAGTAAAAATTTTCCAAAACCGAAATCCCCCCCTCCAAAAAAAAAAAAAAACATATTGATACCCAGCGCACTTTCTCAGTGCACCCATTCTAAGTACCGCTCAGCTCTCAGTAACAGATGAGGTTCAAAATTAGCGTTCTGTCTCGCGATTACTCACGCTTGTGATTTATACGGACACTTTGCGCAGGAGTATAACCAGGAAGAAAATATCATCAGTAAAACACAGAAACCCGTGTATCTTGCAATGCTCCCGTGAACTTTGCAGGAACTGATGGTCAACTTCCCAGAGCGCTTCATCACTAACTCATCGGCCTACCCACCGTCGGCTGGCACGTTAAAGATTAGTTGAAGCAGACTTAGGGACCGCTCACAACGAATTTTAGCTTATGCACAATAATTCTAACTCCACGGGGACTCTCGCTGTTTGCAATCAGATGGACAGGTTAACATTCCTCCTCTTGCTTCCAAGTTACTGGTATCATCATCAGCTTCTCTGTAATCTACTCAACGCCAGGAGGCGTAACGTACAGTTAATGCCCATTAGCTAGGTCGGCAAAAGTGATTGTGAACGGTCCCTTAAGCCTCCCCTCCATAAAGGTAGCTAACAAACACACGTGTGATTAAGGACGTCTGTGTACATTTTCTTTCCCACCTGATGGAGACTGATAACTAAGCTTAAGTAAATGTTGTCGTGGATACAAAGTCCCGTTAAAAGTATTTTACAAGTTAGTCAACACAGTTAAAAAAGTTAAAGAAATGCAAAAAGTGGATTGTATTTTTACGATGAATGTTACCATAACAGGACATATATGAGGGATTGCATATAGTAATTAAGTTGCATTTGCTCTTAGCAATTGATAACGTTGCTCTATTATACGGCTTTGTTGTTTTATGAATAAAATACGTTAGGTTTATTCCAGGTATGGAAGGAGATTTTTTGTGTCAAAATTGAGCAGTCTTAATCTATAATAACAACTCGCCAATTATAATGAGTCTTAGTAGGGATTGCCGAAATAAACAGAAAATATTTGGAAACGCATTTGAATAGCGCTCCGCTCTTTAGATGAAGTGACAGGGTTAATTTGATATTGGGCATTATGAAAAAATATCAAAAGAAAATCAAAATAATTTACATTAATAATTTTGCAATAAGCATTCATCAGCTGTGTGTTAAAATTAATAGACCGCACTGCCAAGCATGTCCCGTTTTGTTACGTCCCTGAAACACCGACCATGTGAGAACGAATTTGTTGTCTTTTTACATCCCTTTTTAAAGTTTGGACTATTTGATAATAAAGATCAGATCCGTAAATCGGCGTCAATGAACCAACAATACCACTTTCTTACATACAATGTGCTTGTGATAGTTTGCGAATATTCATTCATTAAACTACTCCCAGCCTGCACTGTGTGATGGGGGGGGGGGGTTATCCTCTACCCTTTGAAAGAGCGTCGTTGTGGGACTTGTGTAACTAACTGTTCAACATCAGCTGCATGAATATAAGCATAACAAAAAACATCCACAAAGAGACTTACCTGAATGCAAATTTATACTGTATGGCATCACGGGAAATCCATATTGCGCAAGAAGGTTCCAAAGAGGCAGCAGACGATACAGTTTTGGTGCAGTTTCGCAGACGACTGTTGTAAAGCGCGTGCACACCTGGCTGTATCCGCTCTATCTGCTGGCACGGAGATAATATAGACCTCTTCAACTGAAAGAAGAGCAGAAAGAAAAATGTGTTATGGACCAAGTAAAGATCGAGAAGGCATGCTGGTTACCATGGAAACGGGACGCTGGGGCCTCTGAAGCACAGAATTGCTCTTTGTAAATCACCCGACAGGCATGTGTGCGCTATTTTTTGACTAAAACTTTTGGCCTGTACAGATAGGCGGAGTGTACAGCGGATGGAATGCCGGTTACCCTTCGTCAGTTTTCCGGAACAACTAACCCATGGCCCATATTTCGCCACGTTTTCTTTCCCTAGCTTGACAGTTACAATCGTTTGTGTTTGAATGATAGTTCTTTCCAAAGGTGCCGCTATTGCCACCCCTCCAGAAACTAGAAATATCACTTCATTTGGAGAGAAATGTTATCTCAGTAATATTTATAGAATTTTATTTATTTCGTGTTGTAAATATGTAATATGAATTTTTTCCATAACCATAAGACAACAGGTTTTGGTGGAATAAAGAGATTAGGTTGACTACAGTGCCGTGTTAGAAATGACTGCTGTGACATCATTGTGGTCTTTTGAAATATCCACATTCAGATTGGTGTTCACGTCCACTTTTTATAAGAACAGACGTCCTTTATCTCTGGTCTATAATAATAATAATAATAATAATAATAATAATAATAATAATAATAATAATACATTTTACCACGCACCTAAATCCTCTGAATGCGTACCATAGACCATAACAGCTTTCAATAGAAAAAGAAGTAGTAAACGGTTTATCGACTTCTGGCTGAACGATAATAAACTATCCATCTGCAGACACTGTACACATGCTAATGTAAAACAAATTGCAATTAACACATGTTCACGTGTAGGGTCCTTTGAAAGGGGCCACAGCAACAGAGCGTCTATCCGAGGTGTTTTTAGTTTTAGATCATCTAATTCCAAGCTCTACAGGACAGAATATATGGGTAGAGCAGAATACAGTCTTCGGTCTGAAACTCACTGTTGCTGTTCAATTTTGGTTTATTTATTTCCTGGGGTCGAAGGAGGGAAAACATAAAAATATTCATAGTGAAATAAGTCAGATGATATTTGCACATACATCATGCTTAAATTTGTGGTGGTGGTGGTGGTGGTGGTGGTGGTGGTGGTGAGGCTAGTGGGTGGTGGTGGTGGTGGTGGCGGTAGTTGTGGTGGGGATGGTGGGTGGTGGTGGTGGTGGTGATGGTGGTGGTGGGGTTAGTGGGGGTGGTCGTAGAGGGGCTGACTATGCAGGTGTTGGTGGGGGATAGGTTTGTGAGGCCCGTGAAGGAAATATTGTAATGACAGGGTCCAGCATTGAGGGGTTTCTTTTATATATATGTGTGTATACTACATGTGTGCAATCCACATGTGTAGGTGCAACCAACCGTGTTGGCACGTGTTTAATTAACACTTTAATCAATCGCACATTTACTGCAAGCATGGGCGCAACGTTACATGTATCCTATGTAAGATATTACATATAGATATTACATATAGATATCACATATAGATATTACATATAGATATTACATATAGATATTAAATGTTATTGCAAGCATCGAACTTTATTCGTAGTTGGAAAAAGCCAAAGACAGCTTCATTGATTGAATTCTTTCGGGTCACGTGTAATAATATTTTAATATTTGATATTTGATTTTAATATTTGATATTTGACAATATATGATAAATTAAGCAGCCCGCGTTAAGCGTTACCAGGTCCAGAGCAAACTTCTCACAATGGAATTTCAATTAAAATAAATAAATATATAAATAAATTAATTAATTATTCCTTATTTTTTATAGGATTAAATTCATAAACGGGAACCGATTCTCTGTACAGGTAAATTTGACGTTGGGTAGGTAGTTCCGAGTTCAAATACATAACCCTCAGTCACAGGTGTAAATGAAATGGCCTCGTTGTAATACATTAAAGGTAGGCCTAATACTTTTGTAAGTTAATTATCCATACAGTAGGCAACCACACGTTTGAAAACAAAATAGAGCACACACACATACCGTTGTACCCGAACAGTAAAAGGTCAATATCCTCTCTGTAATTCTTCGCACTTTTACCCAAAATTATAGCAAAACCTGGAACAGGTATCTTGTCAGTGCTCCCTGTCACTTGGGAATCGAAACGCTGCAGCTCTTCTTTACCTTAGTGTTGATACCATGGCCCAAGCCGGTATTGTAGGTGGAAGTAAATGCCTTTATATACAGTAGTCGTCACATTAAGTAGTATTCTGATCGTTTGCCGTGTAGTATCACTTTGACGTTTACTTTCACAGTTGGGTTCCACTTACTCTGCTTTACCTGCCAGGGATCATATAACGGTAGTTTAACTTGGAGTCGGCAGAGCACTGAATACTCGAATGTGCGTCAGAGCGGGATAAAAATAGCTTGGGTAATTCGGTGGTCGTCGTTAGGGGCCTAGACGCGGACTTGTTCGAACACAAGTACCCCAAGGTGAGCGAAAGTACACGGAGTTTTAAATTCTAACCTCGTGCCTGGGAATGTCACATGACTGCTGAGCGCGTGCGTGAATCATACGTTATTCCACCTGGCCAGGCTGTCGGTTGTAAACCATTTGGAAGAAATTGTCTGTATACTTTATGGGCCAACGTTAACATTTTGTTCTTGGTTAATTGAAACCTTAGATATATCTCCAGAGTTGCCTAAAATAAGCACCACTGCAACTATTATTAGACGAACTGCTTCAAAGAAAGTTGGGCAGCCAATTAAATCTGAGTGTCTGTGACATCGAGCGCGATGATAGGTTACATGGATGACGTCACGTTGACGTCACAGACATGGTCGTCTGCGTGGGTTGTGGAAGGATCTGAGATGGCGCCGGAGGGTTTAGAACTTGTTTTACATTCTGTGGAGTGTATCTTTTCTGTTCAAAATGTGTTTCATTTTTGAAGCATTTAAACTTACTCATTCCAAATGATTCCTTAAATATGACGTCACGTCGTCTAAATTTAAACTGATTTTAAACTGAAATATATTATTTTACTTATCTCTCGTCTACTGTATTTTAAGGAGGGTAATGTTTGTTATATCTTAATGGCGTTTCTTGGAAAAATTGAACCTCATTGAGCGTATGGGCAACAGCTTATTTAAAATCCCTTCAAAACAATATCCTAGTACAACTGCTTCTTCGTTGCTTTTTCCATCAATACAGTGTACTTGGCATAAGAACCGTTCAGAACAAATTCGGTAATTAAGAGAAACTAATCAAGAAAGTTCGGTAGATGCTTCCTATATATGCGTGGGAAAGATAGCGGTCAATGCAGCTTGATTGAATCTTGTGAAGTCCGTCAAAAGTTATAAATAGCTTTCATTAAGCGCTTTGGGCCCAGGCCAATTCATGGCGCCTAATCTGTGATGGTTTTAGATGTTGATTAGATCGATGTGAAAACTGTGATCGCACGCTGAATATGGCTTAAAATAACACGGTGATAGGCAGATTGTGTAACTGTTTAGAGACTGATGTTTATAGGTCTAGCTTGGTATTGGTGTATTGAACTAAATTAAACGATTGCACGATGGAAGGTGGACTGCGCATGCGTTATCTAAGAGAACATTAGCTAATAACCTCGGCCGTGAATCTTTTAGTGTTTACTATGGTTTAAAACAGAGTAAGCTTTGCTAATAACGACAAAAAAGCGCAACGTATTGGCAAACTACGTGACTAAAAGGAGTCATCACAAGACGATGCCAGCACTTTGGTCTGAATAAAGCTCTTATGAAGAGACAAAAGTATCAGACTAACTATCTAGTACCATACGTTAAATGTGTTGATAATAAAGGTTCATTGAACTGTTTGCCCAATATACAAAATATACTGAATGCAGATTGTTTTTTGTAAAGATGACCAAGCACCAAGTCCAGCAGTATTACTCATTACCAAGGTTTTGAATACAACATGTCCACCGTTTTGAGAACTGTATACCTGCCCCTTTCTCATACAACAATGCTTTATTGCAAAAACCAGGAAATGCATGTAAGTAACAAAAGCCATAATAAGTGCTTGCGGGAACCAGGCGTCGACCGCCTAGAAAAAAATGTTCTTGGAAGAAAACCTCCAACGGCTTCGAAGTGTGTGTAATATGCTAGGTTTGATCAGATGGGCAATTATTGATAAACAGCTGTCTAGCTATAATTTAACGTTATTGACCGTCCAGTTATCGTATTGCTATCGATCTCAACTAACACAATGGGTGCAATAACGTGTCTCACCCGGGCACAATTAGCTCCCGATCAATCCTGACTAAATGGCATTCAATAATAAAACGTCTGGGAAACACTACATTGCGGTCCAAATTGAATCAAACAAGACAGTAATAGTTTATAACTGTAATTAATAGCTCCAGTGGGATTGTTAGTACTGTCGAGCAGACGGTGCAATTGGACTCGAGCCTCTGAACGAATAGTAATTAATTGTTTTGCAGCTGCCGTTTTCTATTAAGTGAAATGATGTTAAACATCCCAATAGAATTGTCGATTGGACGGGTGCAGATGGACTCTTGTACTCTTCACAATACTTATGCAAGAGAAAGAAACACTTTCCATGTCGATAAAGCAGTGGTGAAATTTCTGCCAACACGCATTGCCATATTCTACCTTAGTGAACAAATTACTGTGCATGTTCTTCATTAAGGGTAAAAAGTAGCACAGAGAAATCGAGTAGTCAGTGCTATTATTATTATTTTTGGGGGTGGGGGGTGGGGAGTAATTTTGATGGATTATGATTATGGTTCTTTTTATGTAGAGATATTGTTTTCTATATTTTATCTTTTTTCTACTTTCAACATATTGATACCATTCACGGTTATAAACAACTCTTACCATCTACCTGAACTATATGCATCTCGTGTCAGCCGGTAAACTTACTTAATTTCCTGTGAAGGTAAGTTATCATCTGTGATGAAAATGTTCTAAGAAGAATCTAAAATCCCGATAGACATCTTGGCATTTTATATAAGAAATTTAATCTAATGGCATAAGTTCTGATGTTTATGGTCCCACTTTGGACCTATAATTAACGTAACATAACTGAGATACTGTAAGTCGCTGTGAACAAGTAGGAAATATAATCTGTCTCCCTGAGTGCATTGCCGCCGTATTTTGGCGGCTATCAGTTCGCCGATAACGTTACAGACAGTATCGAAATCGAACACATCCAGGACATGCTTTTGACACTTGACCTCCCCATTAGAAATCAATACCCACTACAGTACTGCAAGGAACAGCAGATACTCTTAAGACATCTTTATGGCGATTGCAGGATTACAATACACTCATTGCAAACGCTTAAACTCTGGAAACATATAGAGGCGCCTGTTTGTGTTGAAAGCACCACACACACACACACACACACACACACACACACACTTTACAATTGAGTCACTAGCAAGAATATTCACATGTCACGTCCCAAACATCTCTACTGATAAATATTGTTTACACTTTGCCGACATTCATTGAATACCGCAGTGGTCACTATTAAACTTAAAGACAGTACTTTTAGATTGCATATTATAGGTGGTGTTAAAAAGTGATCAATAATATCTAGGACTCACAGCTGTCATCTAAGACATTATTGAAAATCGATAATCGAATTGTGTCCTGGATATAGCCTAATATACAGAGAGGGTCCAGCAAGGGAACAATACATCGCGTGATGTGTGCAAAACAGATACTTTTCCAACAATACTGTGTTGATTAGCCATCAAAATCTATTTTAAATACACAGAGTTTTAATATTTTACTGAATTAACAGTTTATTCTAATTGAGGACAGGGTGGTAAATATATTATAAGAAACTAGTTCCACCTGTATCTTCACTAGATTGACTTCAGGATATTGTAATCCTTTAGTAACATCCAGATACGAAAAATGAATTTTTCCTGCCTCTAATTATTCGATGATGCATCTTTCTGCTGATTTTAAAAAATGAAAAAATATAAAATATCGGCGTTTTTTTTCGTTGCAAGAGGTTAAATCAAATCGAACATATCCAGCTTTGGTGTTGTTGAAGAGTTCCCTCTGTGTATAAACATGTATTATTCCAATTGTTGGTCAGAGGAGAGAATATTTGGGTAACAAGAAGAGGCTGTGTAATGGACTTAGCTCCTGGCACCCTCCCCCTCATCAATATGGAGTGTCCGGACACCCAGTCTTCGCAGCCCTTTGGTAGCTGGGTACGGAATGCCACTCAAAATGTTTTCGAATAAAATGGGGAAACTTATGAAATAATTAGGTCTACAAAAGCTTTTTAAAAAAGAGAAAACCTTCCACAGTCCTACTAATAAAAGTGCATTTAAATATTCTTAGTTAATTTTCATACAAAAACGGCGTTATTTCTTACCTGGTGTAGACTTATGACTTATAATTTTCTCCTATACTAAAGGCACAGCTGCAACTTAAAAACGATCCTACTAATGGTAAGATTTTTATTGATTTAACACCGCCTGTACCGGGTTGTCAAGAACCTCTCTTAGCAGGGGGTGAACGGAGACAGATTCAGTCAATTTTCAAAATATTACATCAAAACATTCATAAACATCTCTAAAAATCAACCCGTGTTCCTTGCACAGCCCGGCAGTGACCTGGGGCTTGGCGAGGTTAGCTGGTCAACACGTTGACAATGACACACCGTGCAGTGTTTTGATTTGAGTATAATGCTATGTTTAGAAAGGCATACAGCAGGTTAAATCGAAAGCAGATTTAATAATAATGAGATGCGATATATATATTCCGTGATGCGCTTTGATTTGGGCTTAATGATATGTTCAGATAGTCATTTAATCGGGTTTTACATGATGTAGGCATTTTGGTACATTGGCACATTTGGTACCTAGGTAATTCATTTCACATTTGGTAATTTATTATTGTATCATAATAAGTAAGCGTTATAAAATCAAACGGCAATGCCCGCCTCCAGCTCTTGTAAAGAGGCATGACAAACAATCTTACGTCAAAAGATGGCCACTCTTCCACAAAATGTCTAAGTTCATTGTGTATTTTAAATGTACAATGCGTGTACCTTGAAAAATGTTGGTTTGCTGTCTCACTTTTGACATAAAAATGTGCCAAACTCGCAGAATCAATTGAGCTTGTACAGCATGTTGAAGAGCTTGCAAGACTTAGTTTGCGCACCTGTCTATAGGTTTATGATAGTACGAACTTTGGCTTAAAATTACTTGAAATATGGACAATCAGCTTGAAAACAAACAAAGTCCCGATTTTAGGTCTACGTGTAGCTATTGCAGGTTTACCAACTCTGAGCAAATGTTTTCCTTCTACGCATATTTGGCAATTGATCACGTTTGCCTCCAGGTTTTATGCCTTTATAAATAACACGACAAACAGAAGTTCTCCTCGTTCTGAAGAAAACCGTGACTCTGGCAACATTGACACTGTGAGGAAGTCAGGTGGTCGCCATTGATTTCCTTTGCTAGAAGGTTTTCTATATGTGACTATGGCCAGCCCTGCTCTTACTCATATATGCTGGAATTGTACCAGGAAATCTGTGTTGAGATATTTGCTTAGTTTATAATTCATGACTTCGTGTCAACATCAGATGATAGGCTCAGAATACTTTCCCAGGGGCCGCAGCCTTCTTCAACGGTGTGTTTTCATTACACGTTTGGTCTTGTATTTTGTCCGATGTGACAGGAATGGTAGTCCGCTAAAAACCGTAGTCCGTTCCCCATTAGTGACATTCGTCCCATATACTAACCCTAATACTTGGTCTAACCTTAACCTGTACTAATCATATGAGTCCCCGACTTCATTCCTAGCACTACCATTGATGCCACACCGGTACGGTGAAACCCAGAACGGCATAAACTATGTGGTTGTTTGATGTTTAGAGAGGTTAATAACCGAGGAAATCAACCAGTGGAGATTGTCCTAACAAGCTGTGGGAGACTTCATGTGCAAGTAGACATTCCAGTTATTTTTAAACTCCTTTCAATTCTCAACAAAATGTCACGCATTCTAAATAACGTACCACAATTTCTTTGCATAAGAATAATTTATATATTTGTCGTAATTTTAGCTGTTGTTGCATACTTTGTTAGAAATATGAAATATGTAAATGACCAGCTTTGTCCGTCCCCGCTTTGTTGTAAAAAATGGAGCAGGCACCGTTTTCTTTAAGCTCTGGACACTTCTCCAAAATCTCCAGAGTGAAAAGCCATTCGTGACGTGTACAATGAACACCTACGTCACTCGTTACGTAACATGCAGGAGCGTAACGCCAGTTCCTTAATTCATTTATCAAAGTATTTGTTTCTAGCTAACACAAGAATTGTTCAACAAGCAGGATTACTTAACCCGTGTGTCACTTACCGACACCCAAGAGCCGAGAAAATCAATAGTATTGGCAATATTAAAGTTCTTCTTACCACAAACGTCATTTTTCTAACAACGCAGTGGGCGTCTTGTAACGGGTTTGGGTAATTTTGTAAAACAAGTGCGCTTCGTGGTCTGCAGCCAATTAATCAGGCAGGGTAATGCAATCAATCACGTTAGCACAACACATTGGGAACGGTTTACGCTGTAAGGAGAATATGTTAGCTGGGTGAGCGCAATAAATTGTGAGATTGTCATGTGCCGATCACACAGCAAACTGCACAGGGGCCTCTTTTGGAAATGATATTTAGCCAGGCAACTGGTCTTAGCTTCCAGCCCAACATTTTTGTTAACTTTGACGCAAGATAGTAAGTAGTGGTCCTATAAGATGAAATATTGTATCTGTTTCTATAGTAACAACAAAAAAGCCATGACTTATGCATCACTTTAACAGTTATTTTGTTGGAGTGGACTAAAATGTTCTATATGGAGCTATCTTGCGCTGAAGTAGGCCATATTTATGGGCTCAAATTTAAGGATTTTTTGGCAAATATTTTGTATGTGTGATACAAACTGCAGGTTGCACACGCTTGCAGCATTAAGAAACTACCTCAATGAGAGACAACAGGCACAGAAAAGTTAAAGATATGACATATTTTAATTTTCATCCAACTCACAGCAAGTTACAGAAATAGTCTAAATTCCATCACATACTTCTTACAGTGCAAGGTGGCACTTGCTAGAAATCGTTACTAGAATCACCGAAGCGATGGCAAAGAGCTTCACAACCATACTGAGTCGCCCCAAGAATAACAAATATGTTTCCACCGTTTATCATGTACTAGCTAATGCGTTTAAATACAGAACAATACAAAGTGCAAACAACCATAATAGGAACAATAACAACAACATGTTCGTGCGCCGCAAGAACAAGAGACAGAGAATCCAGAAAACAGCCACCAATATCGGGTTCAATTGTCGATACAATGTGGACTGAAGCCGAAAATTCCTATTGCCACTTGATATCGCCTGAAGAAACAAATAATTAATTTATAACCGCTGTGTACAGCCAGAATCTTTTGACAGGGGACGACCTGGAAGCGTTCAGTGGTTTTCGGCATTGATTTACGTTATCTTAAGAAGCAAGGGTCCAGAAAACAACCTGCACTGTATAGATGTCCATACCAGGGGCACGGCGTTAACGTTGGTTATCCATTTGGTAAACTTAGGCAAACACAATGATATAACTCATATACACAACATTAACATCAACGGTTATCCTTTTAGCAAACTTATGCAAAAACGATGATGTAACCTTCAAGTCGAAGGTGACACTACTGTGACAATTGATACGACGACGACCTGAAATCATTAGGCGACAAAATGACATCAAATAAACATATAAAACTTTTTGATAACATCCTCCTCTTAACCCAGGCGTTACAAGATCAAACATATACTCTGATACCCTGTGTTACGAAATAATTTAGGACGAAATTTTGTGGAAAGTGAGACAAAGATGTCAGTGTACGTACAGTACATGTAGAAGCTATGTACATAAATCAGTAACAGTCAAATCAAAGTCAATGCTGCTTCGGTTTTATAAAAACACAAACATTTCAGACCAATGGCTACTCTATTAAGTAAGCTACTTCATGTGTATTCTATAAATATTGTCTAAATTTTAATTTAGGGAGGTTTTAGAGGTAAAGCTCCTATTCCAAGTGCACTGGGCAAAGTTTTGAATAGGTTTCATTGATAATCCAAACTGAAGAAACAAAACCGATTTCAGTGGCCACGAACATGGATACTCTGTTATTTTGTTTATTGGACTGCGGCATATGTTGCGCAATGTGTTTTATAAAGAAAGGACGTTAATTATGTTGATTTTGCTAATTGTCACTGACATCTGACCCTTGGCAATGAGGGGTAGAGACTCGGCCGGGTTAAAAAGGACAATTCTAACTGGAAATTGCTGCCTAGAATTCCTTGTTTCATTGAGTTTTATGTGTCTTACCAAACTATTTATACATTGACTGTACCTGATATATCCTGTACAATTACTGACATGGCAAGTTTTTTACAGGTTTTCTTGACGAAATGTCAAAGATTCAATATATTATTCATTAATTTGGATTTTGAGACACACAGAATTTGTAACTAAAATGTCGCACTCCCAGCGATACGTTTGACAGGCATGCGGTTCAAATAACAATATTTTGATGGTACCTTGATGCCACTGCATGCTGCCATAAGAATGCCTTTCTCCATTTTGTCTTTAATATATAAAAAAGAATATACACATGTGAGTATTGTCTATTTCACATGCAAGTACGGATCGATTCAAAGGTCCTTGTATACTGTAAAATATAATGTAAAATAAACAGACTGAGGCTCTTGCGTTAGTTCCTTGTGTCTGTGTAAGGGCAGTACATTCTCCGTGCGTGTTCAGGTAAATACATACCATGTACTGCAACGTGATGCTGTGCATTTGTAATGTGTGTGTGTGTGTGTGTGTGTGTGTGTGTGTATACACGTGCTTTCATGTGTGTGACTGTAGTAGAACAGTTTGATGTCTGGTTTGTTTTTTCCTGAAAGCTGACAAAGTTTTTCTCCATAGATTGGTGCCAATTTTCTCATCTTGGAATCCACGTTAGTGCCCGGCCTACATAATACAGAATACAACCTATTATACTGCGATATAGAATTAACTATTCCATTTTATATACATGAAAAACATATATTGCTTCGTTTCTTTGGGTAACAAAAATTATGACTAGCATCGAGCCGTCAGTACTAAAGCCCAACATTTTGGAATGCACTAGTAATCTAGTGAATGTTCCACATTGTGAACTAATCATTTAAGTCGGGGAAAACGAAATTAACCAGAGAAAAACAGACGATCAGCAATCTACATCCCCAAACCATAGATTCTGGAAAAATTCCAATACGGTTTCTGCATTTAATCAGACGGTTCTTCGACTTTATCAATTATAACCTTTGAAACCATTTGTTGAGTAGTTAGCATCAGAACCATCGAAATTGGCACTGTAAATACATGGTAAACAATTATTCCCTCCCACAATTGATAAAAGTATAGCTTATGGGCTTGTTCGAAGATATTGTGGTGTATGTCTTGGCTTTGTAATGATTTTGTTCTGTTTTCATATTCCACAGCTCAAACAAATGCACAAGTCTCATCATCTCCGCGGACACTTCGGGACGAGATGATGTTTTTATTATCAATTCGATGTTTGGAATTAAACAACATCTTAAGCTAATACCTTTTAGCTTATAATACCATATATGATAATAAATAAATGAGTTTTGCCCCCTCCTACACCAAAGTAGCCCATTATATGTAAAGAATCTGTACAACAGCAATACTTATAACGTGTCTTTTTCTGTATTTTTGATCAAAACAATTCATAAGGATATTTGCTTTCTATTACAATTCTTCAATTTTTTGTTGCGACTGTATGAGAAACATTGTGAAATTAAAGAATTAGAATAGCATATTATACAAGAACTTACCTTCCAAGATTCAATGAAATGCTAATATAAATCCCAAAACAACCCACAGATTACTCTCAACATGCAAACCGCGTGTTATGACAATAATTGAGTAATTACTAATTACATATATAGTGCTAGTTATGGGTCCACAATGCCAGTACCACCTTCCATATAGTGTATATGATCAATAATTATAGCCTCTAGATGTCCCCCGCGGTTCTACACTGAAAGTGTGAAGCGGTTTTACACTGAAAGTGTGATAATTATGAATCTGTGCAGTCAATAATGATCTTAATTACCAGTCAATTATAACAGTCCAATATTCTTCCCGCCAGGAAAGCCAGGTAATCACTACCCTTGTTTAAAATACGAAGATGATTGATAATTCATCTTAATTGATACAATTTGTCTAAAGATGGTAATTCTTATTCTTTGACCGCTGCCTTACCGATCTTCTGCATTTGGTATGTTTGAAATGCAATAGCAGCTACAGGAGTTTGTTGCAGGAGCAAGGATCAAGTAAAGAAATATAATATACATGTAGTAGCGCTCTGCGTTCACTGGATAATGCATTCAAATATAAGTAATTTAATACCTAGATTACCAAGATTAAAATCTTGTATTTTTCAATCAATAAATATGTATAATCTAAAGTCTTTCCCGTTCCATACTGCACAAGATAAAACGTTTGAAACTATGAAAAACATTCACCCATCTTGAAATTTTCTTTTGAGACACTGATATTTCTCTTTCACACTTAATACATAACGTGTCCCTGACATAATAATGTATGTATAGCATATACAGTATTATGGGGTATAAACATATTTGTTAAGGGGTATTATGGGGTATGACCATATTTGTTAAGGGGTATTATGGGGTATAAACATATTTGTTAAGGGGTATTAAGGGGTATAAACATATTTGTTAAGGGTTATTATGTGATATAAACATATTTGTTAAGAGGTATTATGTGATATAAACATATTTGTTAAGGGGAGCCATGCTAAAGTCTGTAGTACACATTTCGCAGTTCTTTCACCTCAAGGCGATGCTTGCTGATATAATCACTTTAATGGAAACGTTGAATTAAATGGATACAAAGAAATGTTAGATAACATTGAGGGATACAGCCTCAATTATAATTGTATGCCTGCACTCACCAGCTGTGAAACACCTTGCCATTCTCAAGTGAAACAATAGAAGTGCCACGAAATACGCTGGATAGTAGAAGTATTGGACAAGTGAAGTGTGCATTACATGCTATAGAATAACCCATTGTGGACGACCTACAGCACGACTATACGATGGATGACCTATGAAAGGCTATAGAGCAATGGGACAACCCACGATAAAGTGACAACCCGGGATAGGACAATCTACAATGGGACAATCTACGAGAAGATCCCTCATAATGTGTTAACCCATCTTAAGATAAACTACAATGGACAAAACGAGATATATCAACCCAAAATGGGATATTCCACAACGGGACACCATGCAATGGGACAACCTATCCCAAGGCCCACAGCCGGAATAGTGGCACATGCTGACAATTGACCATCGCTTGCTCAATTTTTAATTACTGATTGTATAAAAGAAAGGCATGTCAGTATCTTGTGTTTCACATTTATCAAACGCCCATCTCTTTCTTGCACACAGATGTAAGGGGAGGGAAGGGTATAAGATCTAGCAGACGCAAACATTTGGTCAATCTTGTATTCATAGATAAGAAACAAGGATAAAATCAAACCAGGCATTTCTGTATCTCAAGTTGCAGCAGAGCCCTGGAATTTCTTGAATTCCGGGAAATATCCGGGCTTCATTTGCTGTGCATCATGCCTGATGGCTCGCCGCTAAGTTTGTAGACCGTTACAAGGGGTGGAAACACTCTAGAGAAGACCTGATACAAAAATTGATACTTCTGGCGCCAATCTTGGGGACCCACTTGTCGAAAGCTTATGACAAGTTTCGATAACAATCAGTGTTCACCGCCAAAAATATGAGGTACCCATTTTTATAAAAATGCTTGACAATGAAAATGTTCATTTATTTTAATATTTACTGTTTACACAGTTTTCTCAGAGGCACCGGTGAATGAAAATGTGCACTGCCCTAGACTTGCCATAAAATTGTCTTTAGATAATTCGACATGCTTTTTATGTATAATATTCAATATTTGCAAAACCAATTGTATATGGCTTAATAGTCGTAATGCAACGGTTTTGAAACACAGCGTTATCCCAAGACTTAAGAAGAGTTGTCAGAGTGCATTCATATGATCTTAAAGTTGTTGACTTTAGGGATTTGGATGGAGTCCGCTTTCAGGCAGTTACTATTGGAATATTCTTGCCGCATGGCTTCCCCTTCGATTAACAGAAACAGTAAAAATATAATCAGCATACTTTACGGGCAAGGGAAGAGTTTGCAAGATGTATAGCCCTATTTGTATATTAGGTCTTATATGCTCGAGACACAATGTTATTAAAGAAAGAACCATTTTGCAAGAGTAAAATAAATAGTATTGGCTCCCGAGCACCTGTTTTATTTAAGTGTTTTATTTATGGGGAACGCATGAACGTGGCCAAATGACATGGGGCACCTGTTATTTGACAGATATACCGATACAAAAAAATTAAAAATAAAAATTGGACAATGTACTACACATATATAGCAAGGAAGGGGATAAGTCAATATCTTAGTTTTTTAACATTTAGATTTAGAAGGGCACATTACCTATGGCTTGTGCGTTTGCTTTCGTTTTTGGAAAGATCTCATGCTGCTTATCTGTACCAGTTGTAAAATGTTTTTGTCGATCCTATAGTAGCCTAACGACCGAAATAATATATCTCGAAAGAAAACAAAAGGTTTCACAATTTTAGTAGTGAGCTTACTCTTCGATGGTACCGAAGGTGATGCCAGCTTACAACAAACTCCAATAAAACACTCCCATTCCAGGCGGTACTTTCTGGCATGCGACCCACAGCTAACACCGACAAATGGTCTCCGGTTTCAGAGAAGAACTTTACTTCGGATTTGTTCCTTAACTCTTACACCATAATTTGACCTTTTTCATCTTCAGATAAACCCGTGATAGTACACTTCAATAAACTAAACATTGTTCTGAAACTTAGCAGTGTGTTGTGTGTTATACCACGGACGGGATATCTCATTTTAAAACTGTTCTGCTGCAAATGAGTCAAAAACATCTCAAATTTAAGCCAATTTTAAGATAAAGATCTTTTATGAAACGGGACACAGTTAAAGATTACACCAGTGCTTGTCTAGCTTGATGCCAACCTGTGTTCTGTACATAAGTCCTAACACAAGATGAGACACATTATCCTTCTGTACAACAAAGTCATTCACCTCACAGACACATCCTTATCCATTTATAACATTTTAAAACACAAACCAAAAACCGAGGCCCTGTGTAAAGAATGTTCGTTATTGGTTATCCGCAGTGAAGGTCCCTAAATCTTAGACTAATGCCCCAGGGAGTGGAAATTCAATAGCAATCTTGGATTACACCAATAATTTTGAACGTTAGTCAGCGCTAGCGTAATTTGAGGCCTAGCACGAGTCCCCAATATATCTTCAAGTCGTCCCCCCGGACCTGCGGTTTGACATATTAGTAGAGTGTAGCTGGCAATCTACATTTGAGAACTGTCACGGCAGTTTTATATGGGGTTTGATCTGTGAAGGCTGGCATTGATCGGGTCCGGGATGCCGTGAGTTCGTAGAGGTTGGCTCGAACGTGTTGATTGGTGCGTCCGGGTACCCTGCCAACTGACCATACATTTCTATAAGGTGTGGCTCCTCGCTTGCACCCACCCCACCTCCAAATTTTTATGTTGTGAACATGGTCAAATATTTAAAACTGGGTTAATTTTGAACCGAATTACTTGAAATGATCTATCAGGACTTTGGCTCTCTAGGTTATAGTGTACGGTTGGGTACAGGCTACAAAGTATTTGGCTAGCGGAGTGTGTAGATATAGGAATAATTAATAAAAGCCCACTCCTATAATTATGATTTGCGTTTATTTTCGATTTTATTTTCTAAAACTGTTGTCAGACATAATGAGTTCATTTATTAATACGAAGTATGAAGAGGTGGGAAGGAGAGGGACGCAGTTGATTTGTTATCTATTTTTATTACCCGTATGCGTTAAGGTTTGCGCTAGTGTGTATATGTGTGCATGCGTGCCTAATTTAATACCTGTTTTCTGTAATCTTGCTCCCAGATCCGCTTTCGTACGAGCGCACGCCCGTGTTTGTTCACGCGTGCTACTTTGTGTGGTGATATTATACCTCATTTAGAAAATATGTTTATATCCCAATAGTAAAGGCATAGCAATACCCGTGCTATTGGAAGAGGAGGGCAGGACTATAGAAATAACATCTGACAGTTAAACACATCATGTTCACGTAAATGCTTTAAAGAACTTAGAGCCAACCACTGTATCATCCACCCCCCACCCCAATGCCCACCTACCCCTACCCACACCCACCTACTACCCCCACCCCCACTCCCACCTACTACCCCCACCCCCACTCCCACCTACTACCCCCACCCCCACACCCACCTACTACCCCTACCCCCCACACCCACCTACTACCCCTACCCCCACACCCACCTACTACCCCTACCCACACACCCACCTACTACCCCTACCCCCACACCCACCTACTACCCCTACCCACACACCCACCTACTACCCCTACCCCCACACCCACCTACTACCCCTACCCCCACACCCACCTACTACCCCTACCCACACCCACCTACTACCCCCACCCCCACTCCCACCTACTACCCCTACCCCCACTCCCACCTACTACCCCTACCCCCACACCCACCTACTACCCCTACCCCCACACCCACCTACTACCCCTACCCCCACACCCACCTACTACCCCCACCCCCACACCCACCTACTACCCCTACCCCCACACCCACCTACTACCCCTACCCACACACCCACCTACTACCCCTACCCCCACACCCACTTCCTACCCCTATCCCCCCACACCCACCTACTACCCCTACCCCCACTCCCAACACACACGCTAGATCTACCCCGTGCTTGGGGTCATATCCGCGCCAAAAGTCGGTGTTGTTTATCAAATTTATTGAATTCTTCGAAGCGTGAAGTTCGTGCGTTTCACCTGGTGTTCGTATGTCCAGGTGGGGGCCGCACTCCCAGACTGGCAGTCTAGAACATGTTAGAAAGCAGACCCGATTGACCCATACACAATCAATAAATATTAACACTTTGTAATGACCAGTTAAGAAACGGCGTTATACAAATGACCGCGTTATAGGATACGGCAACGTTAAATATTTAATAGTCAGCGTGAGGTTGGTCTCACAAAGAAGAACAACTTCAAAAGACGTTTTTGATCAGTTTTCAATTTTTTTTCTCTTGTCCACGCACATGTAACTCGGTCCAATTGACCAAATGATTTAATGTTTGTTTAATATAAAGCCGTAAAACTGCACGTTTAACTTTAACTGGGGACAAATAACTTTCCAAATTCTAAGATTTACAACTTATCTTTTTGTTTTTCAAGTTTTGTATTAACCATTTTCTTTCAATTTCAGAATGAGACACTTTTTTTAAATCATATTTTTAACTCCGCTGTGTAGCATTTCTCTCATCACATTATTATTATTATTATTATTATTATTATTATTATTATTATTATTATTATTATTATTATAAACTATTCATTGTTCGCATTATGTTTTTGTGTCTAAAACCTCACGTCACTATTCCTATTGCTTCTTAACTGTCGACTGGCACGCCATTGAGAAAATATGCATGTATACTGTATTTGTGACACGCGTTGTTCTAAAATAGATGTGAATTAAAAATGCAGGTTTTGACGTTTAAATTCTCGTCTTATCACACAGATGTTTCAGACCTCTGTCTTGACGGGAATGGCTTCACGAATGGCTTTTCCCTCACTGAAGTGCTGGCTGGTTTCTTGGCTGGTTTCTAAAGCAGGGACGCCTAACATGTGCACCCGTCAGCATTATGGCACGTGGGTTAGCTAAACTTTGCAGTTTGTGCTTATTTCATTAGCAGTCGCTTTCTTTATCTGCTGTATTTGTCTCTTTATATTGCTGTTATAACTGGCGAACCTTAAATAATGCAGGTTTCCAAACGATTCCTGGTGGTTTGAATTTTGGTTCTGTAATTTGCAAAAAAAAAAAAAAAAAAAAAAAAAAAAAAAAAAAAAAAAAAAAAGCTCATAGTCTGGAACCTCCACATACAGCGGTTGATTGATTTCAAATGAACATTGAACTTGCCTTTTCAATAAACGTTTGATAACCAGTGAGATTTTTTTAGGCAAAATCTTATCTCGTATTGACCGAGAACAACATGAAAGTTCACCAATTCTGTCTTATGCCATCTTAAATTGCAAAGCCAATCCATGGACTTTTCAAAACCCAATACTAAATTTAGGATCGTTACAGCAATTGCTTTAAATTAAAAGAAAGATAACAATTTCCAACGAAAGCAATGTATGCAGAAAAGTTATACAGGGCAAGGGCACTGAATTCGTGAACCGGTATTCTCACCAAATTACGAACACCACTTTAACCTCGCAACGCAAATTAAAGCATGTGTGCAGAGCCTGTTACCTCGTGTGGGTATGCGTGGGAGCGAGCGCACGTGCGAGCAGTAGCTTTGAGTTAAGTAAACTAACTTGGTCTGTATTTGTTAGGAAGGCATACACTAGACCGCGTGTGGAACAACCTTACAGTTAAGACCCTAGATACATGTCTGCGCGCGCTGTCTGCCGCCGGCTTGGGATGCTTGCTCAAACACTCAGCAGAACACGGACAGAATTTGGATAAGATCCTGCAACTGCACAAGTGTCAGATTGTAATTAATAGATTCTGCTGATGCACTGGCTAAATCACACTTTGCAATCATGATTTCTAAAGAAATGCACACGCAATATACACACATACACAGAAAGACATTGTTATATAAAAAGGCAAGGTAATAGTGCAAATATACCCACCTTTTATGGTGCATACCCTTTTGCGTATTATTATGCACCTGTGTGTTAAACTCCCAAATCTTGCAGTTGTTGTCCTCTTTTCTTTTACTTCTGTTTGTAGATTGACTTAATGTCTGATATCTGCTGCTTTAACTGTCTGCGCACCCTTAAGTGTGTTACATGTCACCCTAAGCTATACTGAAGTGATTGACACTTCTCTGTATAGCACACTTAGTAGCTGGTCAGGAGTCTTCAGCAACCCGTCCACGTGTGTAACGTGCTCCCCTTGACGCTCCCTTGGTGGAATGTCTCTCAACACGACGAGGACTTCCAAGACGCAAAATAAAAAGGAAACGCTCAGCTCAAGTGCTCTCGGATGTCGCACCGGAATATTTTGTCACCAAAGAAAGTCGGGCTATCGACCCCACTGGTGTCCGCCTTAATCCATACCTTAGCTCGGTAATTAACGACTCCTTTACGCGGCGCTGCTAATCTCTGTACAAGCCCAACAAGCGCTGGATTCTGCCGGCGAGGCATAATTGGAACTGTAATCGATTTGATCGACCCATTTTCCGACATTCGCAGCTTGCCTGGGATATCCTAGTGAATTGACAAGACATAAAACAAGGCAGTCACTGTATGCAACGAAATTGTACTTAATTTCATAATCCTCACCGCAGTTGTAAATGCACTGTTAGTTAAGACAAATTACATTCACTGCCACATCGTACTAAATAAGCGCAGTGCTACTAACGGCATTCAAGGAATTTAACAGGAAGATTTAGGTTCTTAATAAGATCAATGGCTGTGCAAGCCAGCGGCCTTTAACTAAATACATTGTATCTCTTGAGACGTAGAGACTAGATTCAATTTGAGCTTTAATAAATAGCCGTTTACCGACAGAGGCAAGTGCAATTTGGAGAGAACAGAATAGCTGCTGTTAAAAACGATAATGTAATTTGAGAGAGATTCAAGTTATAATTTTGACTGCCGGGTATTCCACGTAGACATCCTCGTATGCATGGAACAACACTAATTAGACTGCAAAATTACATAGTTGCTATTTTCATGTAACACCGTAGTAATTGCAATAAATATCATTCTACAGTTGAACCTGTGGGCAAGTTGTTGAATATATGTGTATATATATATATATATTGTAATGTCGTTTATTTTGTGATATATTACAAATTTGTCCATAACTGACTAAATTCTGTGTGTTTGCCAATAAGAGCATGAAAAATAACTTGCTTCGTTAAACTGAAAATAAAGTAGAAAAAAAGGAGAAAATGTGGTCTAGAAATAAGGGATTTTCATCGGATGGATCTTACAATTAGGCATGCACGAAGGATATGTTTTTATTTGTAATTTTATTGAAACAAGATAACAAAAATTTATTTTCAAAATAAAAACAAAAACGAAATATTACAAAATGACAAATATTCCGGTTGGATAACAACGGGTCTGAGATGAGCTCGCTCGAGATGACGTCGCTTTGTTATAGCTCTTTTCTAAGCAGGAAATCACCAGTGGAAGTCATGCAGAATTACCCAGTGAGGTAGATCATTATACGGGTAAAAGGGGCGACAGTTGTCACATTCAGACAGAATATTTTTTACTGCTTTCTCCACCCAAAGTGAGACCTTAGTTTCTCCCCAAACTAAAGAAAGGCCAATTTCTTCGATCCCTTCTTGAACTGAGATAAAAGCGGTTCGCAATGCCCCCTGGGCAATGACGTCAAGTCCTTATTAAAAGCCGCACAATCAATACCCCCTTCCCAGCGCCTGTGTCTATGTGGAATCGATCAACAAACATTTATCTTAAGCCTTACTGCGAGCTACATGTTGTATATTACCCCCTCGTGTAGTTTGAATTTCAAGAGACGGATCTAGGGCTATCTGTACGCATCGTTTGGTCCCCTTTCCCTTTCTGCTGACCAGTGAGGGGCGTGTTGTAGAGAATCTCCGGGTCCCCTCGTGTTATGTTGGTGTTTCAAGTTACGGATTGAGGCATCATGTGCGCCATAATACGACCCTCTTTCCTTTTTGATGACCGATGAAAAATATCTCAGCGTAAGATTTCATATTTAAAAAAAATTCTCAAAAAACAGTGCATTTCTACACGTTAAACCGTGGACAATGCAGGACACAGTGCACTTGGCTTAAGTAGGAAAAAAAATCAGAAATAATTAAGTGTACATATAGGTTTTGGTTTAGTATGGAGTACGATAGAATGATGTCCCGGATGGAACCAGAAAAATTCGTTATTTGTACATGTATTATGTCAAGAATGTTTTATGAGGCCTTTATTGAATGAAACATGCCCCTAAGTTTTAAGGTACAAACATGTAAGCGTTTTGCACAAGAGAGATATGAAACAAGAGTTTTATCTAAAGACGAACTAATACACATGCAATATCAGGAGAACCATTCTGCCCAAGGCAATATCTGTATCGTGTTTGATTACTGTGAATCATCTTTGTACACTGTCAGAATTTGGGAAGAAAAAAAAAGGGCCGGGTTCATTGAGCAGAAGACATAATGTTGCTGATAAACAAGTAAATATCAATGGACTTGGACTTGAAATCTACCGGTACATATACCAGTATAATAATAGTAATAAGAACTATAATGATTATTATTATTGTTGTTGTTGTTTTTATTATTATTATTATTATTATTTGCTGAAAACATATATGGCTGTTGACACATGAATCTCACTGGGGTTTGCTACTGTAGGTCTTTATCTTGTGGATCTCTCTCTCTCTCAAAGTAAAAATGAAACTGTCTACAAGAGTGTCATGTCCCTAATGTGTCATCTTCCTCGTCTCACTGGTACATGTACATGTCGGAGACTTAATTAGTTCTGGCCAATGAACTCATTCAAACAGGGAATGAACGCTGGATATAAAACAAGGTAAACATGTGGTCTCCTCCTTGATATCGACTGTATTGAATGAGACCCGGGAGTGTCATGTAACGTCTGGACTGTCTGGATTAAGATAGATGCTCTGCACTTTATTTCAAATGGGACAGCGTACATGTACAACCCCGGGGGGGGGGGGGGGGGGGGGGGGGGGGGGGGGGGGGGGAGTGCGATGTTAGCATAATCACTGTCTACTGTACTGCGTCATTCTCTTTAAGGATCTGATAGAAAATAAGTCTGATGTCTTTCATGTGTTATCCCATTCTCTCCCCATGTAAGGTCTCGATATCCTGAATATTAATCCTCACTTCAATGCCATTCATCTATTCAACTGGGTCGCTACACGCTGTAGATTCCCCCATCTTCTCACACAAGATTAATGTCACTGCTGATAATGACTCGCATGGAAACGAGGCCTTTTTGTGGAGAATTTTCTCAGAAAAAAAGGATTTTCTTGCCTATTACGGTCTTTGTAATCGAACACTGTTCCCTCATTGGTTAACAGACAAATGTGTAAAATGACAAAGTATTTTATTTTGAAGTCCTTGAAATTACGAGCACAGGTTATTTTCAAACATGTACAGCAACTGGGCAGACTGTCTTTTGGCAAAATGGATTATTTATCTTGGCATGCAGCTGACTTCCCCATTCAAAATTTTAACCTACATGTATATTATATAGTCCTATCGAGCATTTGATATTGTGATGAATGCTTCCACCTTACAGCTCCTCGATCCTCAACCTTCAGAAATCTTTGCATGGACGTTTTTTATAACCTTAGTCTATAGCTTTGTAATCCGCCTATTCTCTTATTAAGCCCTACATCTTGAAAAGCAACAAAACTTTTGGAAAGCGAGATCGAGGTTGGAATCGCAAACACTTTCAACACCACACCAGTCTGTGTGCATTTATATGCTGTCATGGTTGAGATGATTCACACCTAGCGCATCCGGCGTAGTCCTGAGGATATTGAAGAGTCTATAGCCTTTTCTTGTCTGAAGCATCGGTCTGTTTCCTATAAAATTGTGGCCGATCTTTATTATTATTATTAGAAGGAGAAAAAGCATGGGGTGCCACATAAGTTACGGGGTTGGCGGGAATACGTGCGCGGTGACGCCCTCCACCATTTTTAATCCACCATTCCGGTATTCAATACAATGTACTTTAAAAATACCACAATAATTAAGGATCACATTTGATATTAAAAATAAAACTGGTGGTATGTACTACATATAACTGTACAGCTGTAGGCCCTACATATTCAATACTTGGTGGGATGTTGAAATATTACTGGTATGTAGGTCTTCAGTCGCTCTCGAGTCAGCTTTTCCAGTCTCATCTAGCTTAATTAATTTTTTAAAATTATTTAATTAAAATATTATTAACAGCAAAATAAAAAGTACTAAATAAAGTGTTTTGTTCTCATATTTTAATTGAAAGGTGTATTGGGCGTATCAGGCTCCTTTTCTGTGTCACAGCTGCTGGCCTAGTAGAAGTTTAGCAATAGAAGTAATGTACCTCCGTGACCTTGTACTCTCCACGAATGCACTCGGGTCACCGGAAATACTCTCTAAGCAGTCAACATAAACTACTGGTATTACTGGTATGTAGGTCTTCAGTCGCTCTCGAGTCAGCTTTTCCAGTCTCATCTAGCTTAATTAATTTTTTAAAATTATTTAATTAAAATATTATTAACAGCAAAATAAAAAGTACTAAATAAAGTGTTTTGTTCTCATATTTTAATTGAAAGGTGTATTGGGCGTATCAGGCTCCTTTTCTGTGTCACAGCTGCTGGCCTAGTAGAAGTTTAGCAATAGAAGTAATGTACCTCCGTGACCTTGTACTCTCCACGAATGCACTCGGGTCACCGGAAATACTCTCTAAGCAGTCAACATAAACTAAGATGGCGGCCTTCCCGAGTCAAGATAATAGGTCGCTTAAAAAGCCGCGTTTGGGTCCTCCAGATGTCTATCCACAAGAACACAGACAAAAAGAGGTAAAATAAACTGTTTTTTTATATCTAGATGTTTACTTTAGTTCTTACCGCTGTTGATTGGTTGAAAACTGGTTAGAAATTGCCCTGGGAAAATGTCGGCTTCTTTTTAAAGAAACGACTCATTGATAAAGCCGATTGCCGATTAGGATTCCTTAGATTGTTTATTGTTTTCATTTAATTGTGATATACTGTACTTACATCAAAAGTTCATTTTTGAGTGGAATACTTTTTAATATTAGTGATCTCGATTGCTATGGCTATTACCGTTCTATATTACTCAGCACAGCAGGTGCTTCACATCATTGAAGAGACATTAATAATGAAATTCTGTAGCGATTTGGGGTGAGTGCAGAAAAATCACCGACCAGACCAGGAATCGAACCCGGGACCCCTCGCTTACAGGGCGAGTGCTCTTACCTACTGAGCTACCCGGCCGGTTCTACCTGCCCCTGGCACTACACTCCTCCCCCCCCCAAATGCCGAAAGACGCGAGTCCTATCTCGCAACACCGCTGCCACCTTTGTAGCGATTTGGGGTGAGTGCAGAAAAATCACCGACCAGACCAGGAATCGAACCCGGGACCCCTCGCTTACAGGGCGAGTGTTCTTACCTACTGAGCTACCCGGCCGGTTCTACCTGCCCCTGGCACTACACTCCTCCCCCCCCAAATGCCGAAAGACGCGAGTCCTATCTCGCAACACCGCTGCCACCTTTGTAGCGATTTGGGGTGAGTGCAGAAAAATCACCGACCAGACCAGGAATCGAACCCGGGACCCCTCGCTTACAGGGCGAGTGTTCTTACCTACTGAGCTACCCGGTCGGTTCTACCTGCCCCTGGCACTACCACTCCTCCCTCCCAAATGCCGAAAGACGCGAGTCCTATCTCGCAACACCGCTGCCACCATTGTAGCGGTTTGGGGCGAGTGCAGAAAAATCACCGACCAGACCAGGAATCGAACCTGGGACCCCTCGCTTACAGGGCGAGTGCTCTTACCTACTGAGCTACCCGGCCTGTTCTACCTGCCCCTGGCACTACAATTCAATAGAAACGATTTCTTCCGACTTAAATCGGAAATTTAATTTTTTAACAGTTTTCCGCCTTGAGAGACCCCCAGATATACGATCATTGGGACACCAAGCGATTCTTCCTTTTTTCTAACAACCCAAAATCTCGTCTAAAATCACCATGCACAAATCTGAAGTTGGGAGAAAATGAAAATCAAACGTATGGCATTTAGTGGGAGGGGGGAGGGGTACACTGCTGAACTACCCCTTCCCCCTGTGTCTCTCTCCTTCCCCAATACCCTACACATCAAATCAAGGCACTGGGCAGTGGCAGTGAACATGTATGTTCTTGTTGGTTTCAGGATGAATTGACTCATGTCAGTGTGAAGCAAGGGTTCAACAACATCCCTCACTTCAATGACGAATATGGATCTGCAAAACATGTCACAGTGATGCAAATGCAAAATGCCGTAAGTAGAAAAAAGGGTAGCTTATGAAATGTATTAGTATGATAAAAATATTGTCAATTTACAGTGCTGGGTAGAAGTGTTTGTTTCTTACATCTGATTGGTAAGTGATTAGTAATTAGAGGAAAAACATATTAAGACTTAGATTTATTAACCTACTGGTATTGATTTACAAGATAGTAACTTATTCTTTATTTCATTTATTATTTCATTTTTGTAGGTACAACTATGTATGGTAGAGCTGGTGCAGAAACAGTGTGTATTTTTTAGTTTGATTTTAAAAAAGAATACCATTTTAGAATACTGAAAATCATTTGTAGATGTCCCACTATTTCAGATTGGCAGCAGTCTAAGTGCAATCATAGCTAAGAAGACAGATCTTAACACACTACAAGATACTGGGAAAAAGAAACCTATTATCAACACAAAGGACAACTTCTGGCCAGTAAGTGATAATATCATCAGCAGTTATCTAGAAATGTTTTTAAATTATGTATAGAGAGACTGAAATAAACAAGTTTTTAAAAATTTATCTGGATATTTTAGTCATGAATTTTTCTCCCTTTGGACCCCAATATAGAGTTGCTTGTCTTTGGCATTAGCATTTGATATTTTTAAAAGCCCCATATATATATATATATAAAGACGCGACACCAAAGTCAACAAAATAAAAAGCAAATAGAATGATGGCGTATATGATAAAATAAATAATGTTATAATAGCCATCACTATACAACATTGTTTAGATTTAAGATTTTAATTAGGCTACCTTTGTGATAAATTATCGGTTTATTTAATGAAGCTTGATTATAGTTTATATTGTGGTTGACTGCAAAGCTGCCAGTTTACTTTCCTCGAAAGTCTTCAGTACTAGACTAGGAAACAAGGCTCCCTCCACAGCTCAGTCTGAGCCATTTGAACACTGCATAGCACATGTCATTGTATTAATTGTCAGCATAATTGTGTCATTTAAGGTCACAGCAAGGTCAAAGCAGGCCATAGAGAATTGGTTCAAAGACTTGGCCGGGAGTAAACCTCTGACACAGATTGGGAGAAAAGTAAAATACCTTAGTGTGGCTCGACATTTTAAAGATTTTAAATTACTGTAGCCTAACATTTAAAAGTATTTGAGCTAATGTAGACTAAACAGTTGTATATAATGAACAATCATTTGAACACTACTGTACCATACACGCATATGTACTCATGCACACACACCCACTAAAAAAGAAAAATTAATAAACAAATTAATCAAAAGAATAGATGGATAATGGTGATGATAATAATGATTATAATTATCATTATTATTATTATAATTATATTTTTAAGGAATATTATATGGAAAAGATTGGGTGGTCTTCTGAGAGAAAAACAAATTCTGAATAAATTGCTTCTTGTACGTTAATTACAGCAGGATGTTATAATTATTTCATTACTTTTATAACAGGTCCCTGTTTTCAACAAGAGGGAAGAAATCTTTACCACGCTGTGTGAATACAATGTTCCTTTAATCCGGGCTGCGTGGTTCCTGAAGATGAACAACGCCTATACTGTAGCCATGAATGAATCCAAGACCAAGTCCAAGAAACAGAACATAGACCCTTCTAGTGGTAAGAAATAGAACATAGACCCTTCTAGTGGTAAGAAACAGAACATAGACCCTTCTAGTGGTAAGAAATAGAACATAGACCCTTCTAGTGGTAAGAAATAGAACATAGACCCTTCTAGTGGTAAGAAACAGAACATAGACCCTTCTAGTGGTAAGAAACAGAACATAGACCCTTCTAGTGGTAAGAAATAGAACATAGACCCTTCTAGTGGTAAGAAATAGAACATAGACCCTTCTAGTGGTAAGAAACAGAACATAGACCCTTCTAGTGGTAAGAAACAGAACATAGACCCTTCTAGTGGTAAGAAACAGAACATAGACCCTTCTAGTGGTAAGAAATAGAACATAGACCCTTCTAGTGGTAAGAAACAGAACATAGACCCTTCTAGTGGTAAGAAACAGAACATAGACCCTTCTAGTGGTAAGAAACAGAACATAGACCCTTCTAGTGGTAAGAAACAGAACATAGACCCTTCTAGTGGTAAGAAACAGAACATAGACCCTTCTAGTGGTAAGAAACAGAATATGATAAACCACCCCCTCCCAAAAATAAAAAGTAAAAAAGAAACAAAGAGAAAAAAGCACATAATGTAAATATTTGTGGTTGATAAAGAAAAAACCCTGTTGAAAATAAACTCTATATTAGGTGAGGTTGGTTTCTCTGTTGTGTAAGATATTATATTTTACTCTTTCTTCTGCAGACTGGACCATCACAATCTACAGCTGTCTCTGTTGTGTGTATTAAATATTATATTTTACTACATCTTCTCCAGACTGGACCATCACAATCTACAGCTGTCTCTGTTGTGTGTATAAAATATGATATTTTACTACATCTTCTCCAGACTGGACCATCACAATCTACAGCTGTCTCTGTTGTGTGTATTAAATATGATATTTTACTACATCTTCTCCAGACTGGACCATCACAATCTACAGCTGTCTCTGTTGTGTGTATTAAATATGATATTTTACTACATCTCCAGACTGGACCATCACAATCTACAGGTTTCTTAAAGAACACTTAAGTAAGATCATAGAGCACTATCACGGTGGCTCCTCGGGTCCACAGACCAGCTTCCTGACTGCCACCCAGACCTCTCATGTAGACATTGATCTGGCTTTAAAACAATGGCAGTATACCACCAGACTGGCCAGACATATGTATGAGGTAACCAAGGCTTTAACACTGTCTTAACATATGTATAAGATGTATAGTTGGGTGGTGCTTCTGTCACTGTTTGGATAAATCAAGAATAAATGTACCAAGACTGCCATTGATGAGGAGTGTATGGAAATAATTATGTAAAAATTTATGTGTGGGATATTTATGGAAGGTGGGAAAGAAACTGCAATTTGTGTCTGCTCCAATAGTCCATCATTGCCCAGCAAGATACCATTGTCAGGTTCAGGCATTTGATTATAGTAACCTCTACGTAAGGATACCTTGACACTTACATATTGGGGTTGAGAGAGTAAAACGGTTGCTTGAAACTGTCATTGTGTCCCTGGGTGCATAATATGATGATGAAATTATGTGATTTTTACTGATTATCATTTATTTATTTACTAATTTATTTAATTATTTTTTTACTAATTATGTATTTATTTACTAATTTATTTATTTCTTTTTTTATTTCCCCAGGAGGGTTTGCTGGACAGACATGAGTTTCTGATTTGGTTGGTAGACACCGTGGATAAACTAAAGTCTCCGGATGACAATGTCCTGAAATTACTGCTGATGCAGGTGCTGCAGGTTAGTGCTTGTCATTGAATACCTTGTACACAGCTCATTTCAATATGTGGAGCAGTTATGACTTATTGTTTTTAATGTAAATGGTTTTTATTACAAAATTCAAAGATCCTCATTGACTACTAGTAATTTAAATGTCTATTGTTTTTTCTCAATATTTGTCTTAAATATTGGAGTCCCTGTTGTCCTATCATTCCAGTATGTAGATGAGATTACGTGTGCCCAGAGTATCTCCAGAAAGCTGGCCCACTTCTGTTGTAAAAAGTTGTTGTTGTCCTATCATTCCAGTATGTAGATGAGATTACGTGTGCCCAGAGTATCTCCAGAAAGCTGGCCCACTTCTGTTGTAAAAAGTTGGCCCTGATGTGCAATGAGACAGGTTACTCCACGCCACGCTCTCAGTCGCCGCTGGTCACAGCTAACGCTAACGGGTAGGTCTCTGCTCTGGTTTGTTTTTGCAAAAAAAAAAAATTAGCCGAACATTTTGTATTATACCACTGCTGGGGCTTTGAACAATAGGACAATTGCACTTGTATTAGGTGTACAGGTTTGTCTGTATTTTCATACACTTCGGTGCATTCATCCTATTGTTAGAAGCGCCAGTTGTGGTATAAGTCAGTTACAACTACTCATCGTCCACTGTATGCAATATAATTACATTCTTGTATGTCATATACAGTGAACAACTCATGTTATAACTAGTTCTTTATGAATTTTAAAGAATTTTGTTTCATGTCTGTGTATGGTGAAATATGTTAGTATGTGAGTGTATGTGTGCACGTGTGTGGAGGGGAATGTGTGTGTGTGTGTGTGTGTGTGTGTATGAGTGCACGTGTGTGGAGGGGTATGTGTGTGTGTGCATGCATGTGTGTGGAGGGGTATGTGAATGTATGTGTGTGTGTGTGTGCACATGTGTGAAGGGGTTTGTGAGAAAATAAAGAGAATGTAACACAATGGTTCTCTTTTTGTGGACTGGCATAACTCATTTCTTGACTTCACTGCCTATGATGCTCTGCTTTGCTCAGCTTTGAGAAATGCATTGTTCATAAAAAATGTTGGTTAATTAGATTGGAATATTTCAACAAATAGTGACTTGCATAAATTTTAACATCAATGTAAAATCTTTCATGGATTAAGGGGAAATGAATAGATATATGGCAATTATTTTGATTTTGATTCCTAAACAAACAAATTAATATTAATAATTTGAGAATGCCTGATACTATACTAGACTAGTTTAAGTTTGAAATCAGACTAGAAAAGCAGTTGGGGCACCTTCATAAATCAATGGATCACCACAAATTTATGTCAATTCAAACAGTTTCTGAAAGTTTGTCATATCCTTCCACAACGTCATAATGTTGATTACAAAAAAAAAAAGAAAGGTATACAATTTTTTCCATGCAAAACATTTATCTTGAGTCTTTGGTTTTTATTACTTACTGGATTTAAAAGTAGGTTATAAAAATAACCGAAATTAACTGGAATCAACACTCCTGTAATGTTCCTTTTCATATGCATTCTTCTTTAAAATGTTAGTTCAAGTGGTCAGAAAAATCAAATTTTTTCAACAGATTGAGACCTGCATAAATTCTAACATTAAAGTCAAGTCATTTTTGGATTAAGAAGAAATACATAGATATTAGCCAATTATTTTGATTTGACTAAGTTATAAAAATATTAATTATTTCTGACATAATATTAGTTTAGATTGAAATAAGACTAGAAAAGTACATGGCGGCAGCTTAATCCCCTCAGTTCATCATCACCATCAAGAACATCATGATATACATTGTTATATGTTTAAATGAATAATTGATTTATTTGCTAATTGATTAGCTGATATTTCAGTAGCATTAAATATTCATAAAATATTCATAAAATGACCAATTAGTTTAGTTTTCATTATCACTTAATTAATTTATAAATTAATCACCAAATGATGTTGAGTGGGCATGGCATTCACCCAGATTTTTTCTGTGGGGGTATCTTAATGATAAAGTGAACCAGAATAACCCTCAAATGATGGGTGAACTGTGGGAAGCAATCACAGCAAAAATCATGGAATTCCTGAAGGAAGAATGTTTTTGAGAAATTTACAGTTTTTTGGGGCAACTTTTATGCAAATGGTTTTTTTAAGCAAAATGCTTAAATGTATTTCTTGGATTGGCCCCATTCAAGTCTTTATTTGCCTGATACCTACAATATTTGCAGGTTACAAAAATAAAATTGTAGAAACTAAATGTAATCTTGATTTATTATTTGAAATATTATTTTTAAAAAAATATGTTAGTTCAGATGGTTGACAGTCCTGACATTTTTCAACAAATAGACACCTGTATAAATTCTAACGTCATAGTAGAGTCATATTTGAATTACGTGGAAATGGATGGATATTAGTCAATGATTTTGATTTGATTAAAGTTATAAAAATATCAAGAATTAGCAGATTTTTGACTAAATTTTTTACTTATTATGAAAATCAAGTTATAAGTTGATCTCTGTATGTCATGCATCCTACATGAAAACAGATAATCATCTTTTCATGCACCATGACTTTTTTTCTTTTTTTTCTTGTAGATAATTTTAAAAAATTGCTATTATGTTTGCAGGTTTAAAGAATAATTTGAAACATTCACTCCAAAAATTAGCTTTTAGGTATTTTTTTGAATTTTTTTCAAATATTTGCCACCTAAGGTGGTCATTTGAACTGAAATTTTCAACACTACGTAAAGATATTTGCATGAATTCTTACATTTAAAAGTAACATAGAGGTTTGAGGACATGGTTTTGATTAAATTTATTAATAAAAATTATATTTAAAAGTTATTTTTGGCAATTTTGACAAACTATGTTAAGAAGTGAATTTTTCTCTTGCTTCACTTTCATATACTCTATATTCTCACATTCACTCTAAATGATTTTTGATTGAATTACCTGTATAATATTATATTGCTATTTTATTGTCCACCTTATTTCCCTAATGAGTGATCTTTATAATGTAAAAAATATCTAATTTTTCAAATTTGTAGTTCCTAATTTTTCAAAAAAAAAAAAAAAAAAAAAACGTTCCGCCAAAAATGTACATGACTATTACTAAATATAACATTTCCACTTTCACAATTATGATAATATTAGAAGTCATTTTAACAATTATTTCCCCGAAACTATCTTCCAGACAACTTACTACCACCAGTGCTCCTCAGCCCAACCCAGTCCTTGGGGCTTTTGGGGAGTACACCAGCTGTTCTCAGCACCGAGGACTTCTTCTGGGGCTGTCCGCAGTGCTGCAGACTATCGTACTGAAGTGTCCAAGTGCTGTGGTATGGAATAATCTAGGTGAGGGGAAGAGTGCCAGCGTCCTGTGTGGGTCACCCCTGGATCTACTGCCATGTGCACCTTCCAGTTTACCTATGCCACCTGGACCTAATAATGCCGAGGTGACTGACCAATTATACTGTAATCATGCCATCTTTTCAATGGGGGAAAACTGTGAATATTATAGATACTGTATAATACTTGGAACTTTTTAGTCTATTTTTATTTAGACTTTATGCATCAGGTGTTGAAATTTGACAGGTATGTTTTATAATTGCGGACATTTTTTCTCCAACTCCAGCTGCGAGCTCTGATCAGGTCAGCTGAGCACCAGATCAAACTGCGCGGTCAAGCTGCTGAAGTACGTTGGTCCTCAGACAAGTGCCAGCAGTCAACAATAGGTAGGGGGCAGAGCTTAAAGTGCTTACTGTTCATTTCTGTTATTTAAAGACTAACATGGCATTACACTACAAAATATGCCAAGCTCCTCTATTTTTCATTTGTTTGCTGAGTAATAGCCACTACCTGCAGCTCCTGTAGTGACATGCCATGCTTCTTTATCTGTACCAAATATTGATAACTATATTTGACCATTAAGGACACGTTATGTTTGACAAGATTTTGTTGTAAGCTTAAACAATTTCCACACTTGAGCTGTACCACATTCAAGATTTCCATCACTACAGTGAGCTTCCTCAGGTTCTGTATGGGTTGAGCACAATTCACTCGTGTCTTAGTCCTAGCACTGTCCCATATGTGAGACAATTAGTGTCTCCCCCTGTCTTTGTTAGGTATAGCTCAAGTAAGTGTAGAAATTTAAAAGTTAAAGCTTATAACATAATCAAACGAGTGCACAAATGAATTTCAAAATTGACATGATTTTCAACTTTTTCAGGCTTCACTATTAGTCGAATCCTGGGAGCTCTTGAGTCACTGGACAGACAGAATTTTGAGCGCGTGGAGCAGACGGCATCCCTGGATACATTGTATAATAAGATATTTGCTGCAGGGCAGAGCAAGGATCAGGAGGTGTGTGGACGGGTCAGAGTAACGGTAGTGACTATCTAGTTTTCATCAAAATTGAGTTATTCTATTCAACTCTGTAATATTTAAGTAGTGATAAATATTATAATGATTCTTAATTTCTGAGAAGCTAGACAAGTTCTTGTCATATTTAATTTTATTAAAAACAATATTTCCAGCCGGTGTCGACAGATGAGGCCACCGTGAACTTGTTGTGTGAGTGGGCTGTCAGCGTGAAACGCTCCGGATGTCACCGAGCTATTGTTGTTGCTAAGTTGTTGGAGAGACGACAAAATGAACTGACTTCAGAGGTAATAACTGGGTGGAATATAACCTAGTCCAGGCTGGATTGTACTTTGTCTGAATTTTTTTTTTGCCTTTGTCTCATTTCATTTTTCAGTTTAACCAGTAATCGTGAGTATATAATAAGATAATTCAAGGCTTTTGATATTATATAAAATTGAAATGTAAATTCTTATATATATATATATATATATATATATATATATATATATATATATATATATATATATATATATATTTTTTTTTTTTTTTTTTTTACCAGTTAAAAAGTCACTTCAGTAAGGAAATATTCAAGTGTGATGGAATAATAACTATTAACTCTTCAGCTTCAGGAGTCTGAAATCTTGGATGAGAAGGACTCCCTGGGCTCAGAAGCAATGGCCCCCAGTGGTCTACCTATCTTCCAGAATCTTCTGATCCAGTATCTAGATCACAGGGCACCTGTTCTGGGTGTGTACAGCATTCCCAAATATATATTATTATAAACAATGTCTTGATACAGTATTCTTCATACAGCAATTTTATTTGCTTTCAAACACCCATGGCTGTTAGAAATGTCATATAGTTATCATTTTTGAGAAGAAAAATCATGACTATATGTATGAGTACTACTCGTTGTCAGCATTGGAATAACATATTTCATGTATTTGTTATTTGAAAATTTAATACCCTTAAATATTAACACCATTTCAATTTAATTGTTTGAAATTCAATTATTATTGTAAATCAAATGTCATATTTTCAAAACATAGATGAGAGTCCATCTGCTGAAAACAGGACTGCTTTCTCCAATCTCATTTCCCTGTTCTGCGAGCTCATCCGCCATGATGTTTTCTCCCATGATGCCTACATGTGTACGTTAATCTCAAGAGGAGATTTAGAAGCATCACCTCCCATGCACACTGCCCCTGGTGACAGCCTTGGGGAGCTGGCCAGTGTGAAGAGTGAAAACCCCAGTGTGAAACCAGAGGTGGAACCTTATACTTTTTTTTAATTATGATTTAGTTGACATATACTTTTGGTATTTTTTTTTTCTTTTACAAGTCTTAGAGTTAGAAAAATTGAGGTAGATTAAATTTTCCAGTCTGTCAAAATCTTACAATACAGTTATGTGAAAAATACAAGGACCTAATATCCAAGTTTTTGGTATAAAAGTGGATTGTTGTTGCTTAGGATTATTTTCTCAGTATTAGAGCACCTGTGCCTTGTTCACGAAGAGATTAACTTGTCTATGAGCTGTATCTCAGGGACATATAGTTGTGGTCTGTTTTGACATGATCAGGTCAAACATTCTCTTGGCAGGGCTGCTTTTAAGTTCATTCACAATTCTTGTTTTTGTTTTTTTGTTTTTTTTTTTTCAGTTTTTTTTTCTCGTGACTGTGTTATCCATGTGAGATCAGGCTAAGTTGATTATCATGTTATCAATGTGAGATCAGGCTAAGTTGATTATCATGTTATCAATGTGAGATCAGGCTAAGTTGATTATCATGTTATCAATGTGTGACCAGGCTAAGTTGATTATCATGTTATCAATGTGAGATCAGGCTAAGTTGATTATCATGTTATCAATGTGTGACCAGGCTAAGTTGATTATCATGTTATCCATGTGAGATCAGGCTAAGTTGATTATCATGTTATCAATGTGTGACCAGGCTAAGTTGATTATCATGTTATCAATGTGTGACCAGGCTAAGTTGATTATCATGTTATCAATGTGTGACCAGGCTAAGTTGATTATCATGTTATCAATGTGTGACCAGGCTAAGTTGATTATCATGTTATCAATGTGTGACCAGGCTAAGTTGATTATCATGTTATCAATGTGTGACCAGGCTAGGTTGATTATCATGTTATCAATGTGTGACCAGGCTAAGTTGATTATCATGTCATAGCTGACATATAAAATAATCATAATTCACTCTTACTTTTAAGGCCGCACAAGAAGAACAAAAGATGGATGTAGACACAGATACCTTCGACCCAGATTATGACATTTTTGCCTTCAGAGATGATCCTAAGAGTCCAGATATGAATGGTAAATATTCAGAACATCACTTTGCAACTTGCATCTTGATTTTACAAATATAATTAACACCTTCTTTCTACCTGAAAAAATAGTATCAATCTTCTCATTCTCTTCTCCATGTATTCTAGTGTGAGAGGATTTAACAGAATGTTGTGTCGATTTTCACACATTTTTTAGGTGCATAAAAGTGTTTTAAGAGGTCTTTATAGCACTTTATAATATTTAAGTCTGTATTCTTTGTTGATGTAACATTACTGGACAGTGATTTCTTGATATCATTAATCTTGTCTTATATATAATAAGTCCCTTGGTCAATGAGTTGGACTCATGGTGACATCATTTAGACTATTTCTGACGTAGAAAAAGACACATTTTGAACATGGAGTCCTACATATTTTGTAGTTATTTAGCTTAAGAAATATTGTACTTATCTCTGTGTTTGATATTTTACACTGATAAAGCATAAAATATTGCTTTATTTGCTGAATGTCAGATACAATGGATCTGTTTTGCGGTAGCTGCATTTGCAGGGGTTTAGAACTAAACTTCTACATTCTAGAATTTTCATGAATTTAAAAATTTGTCTTAAGAGCTAGATTAAAGTTTAACTATTAGTTGTTTTTTTTTTTATAGAAAATTCACTGTTAAATGTTTTGCTACTGTGTTATTGATACTTTTAAACAGTTCAGTCTAGTTTTAACTTTGAAGTTATTTTAAATCAAGGTTTAGAAAGTGAATATATAGTGAACACTGATGTTAAATCAGGATTAAAAACCAAATTTTAGAAAAAAAGAACTTTTTTTGTTTATGAACCAACCCTTGTGTGTGATACGTGCTATTGTACACAACAGTTACTGTAGTATCACTGCTACGTTGTCCACAGTTGGAAGTAGACATTTTACACAACAGTTACTGTAGTATCACTGCTATGTTGTCTACAGTTGGAAGTAGACATTTTACACAACAGTTACTGTAGTATCACTGCTACGTTGTCCACAGTTGGAAGTAGACATTTTACACAACAGTTACTGTAGTATCACTGCTATGTTGTCTACAGTTGGAAGTAGACATTTTCAGGGATAACCACTTTTTATATAGGATTCATATTTCACAATAAACACATCAATAAACAACTCATAGAAATATACTAAATTTCATTTTACCACCAAAATGACACATTCATGCTGGAATCTTTGCTTGGACCATATGGACCTTCATAGATAGCTACCTTCTGTAATAATCTCTTAAGAGAAAAAAAAACATAAAAAACAACAGGGACTAGCTTTGAATGTTGTCCAGAACGGATTCATGAACTATTGCTAAGTACAGGAAAATTGTTGTTTACCCCCCAAAAATCCATTTTTTTTGCCAGAATGGACAGTTGTTATGCCTTCAATAGATGAAGATTATATAGATAACCCTTACTGATGTGTTGATATTTCTTATACTTCTCTCAGTGGACCACTCAACCCAGATGCTCTGGGAGTTGCAAGAACATCTTGGAAAGATCAGCCCTGTAGGGGGCGCCATAGGTATAAGAATTGGTCTCGTCTTGTCAGCAAACTTTGAATTAGTCACATCTTGCTGCCTTGGCTATCTTGAGTGTTTGGGGATAGAATCTATCAAAGTCATCAGTTTGGTAACTTTTGTAAAGAACTATGTTTGTGAGTATTTATCTAAGAAAAAAGCACAACAAAAGTTTTTCTATATATAGTTTTAAAATTACCATGATATGTTTATTTTATGTTTTTTTCTCTCAAAGATTTTGGGTCTAGTTTTCAAGTTAGAATAATATCAATTTTCAACAGAATCTATAATATTTTTAATTTTTAAGTTAGAATTAAGAAAATTTAGAATAGTTGACATGATCATTAAATGTTATGGAAGATGTGTGGAATTTTATAGCACTCAAGTTGGCTAAGACAGCAGGACGTGATCTGCACTTTTTCCTTCAAGTTAACAACCATGCATGGCTAGGTTAAACCTTGTTCTCATCAGTTTTCATTTAAAAGATAAAACTTACAATATGAAAGCTGCTGAAATCAGGAGCCAGATTTTTTTTTTTTTTTTTTACACAAAATGCTCAGCAGTAGGCAGTTTTTAAAATTCCACCTTGTTGATTAAAGTCAACAAGAGCAAACTTGGGGGGCCTTTACGGACATTTTATGATTCATATGTCAGTTTTTGTATCTAATATATATTTCAAGTACAGTCTTGTTTAAACTGGTGTGAACAAGTTTTAAATATACTCCATTTATTTGCTACTAAAATGTCAGTGTCATTATTTGCTCAGGACTGCCTGCATGTCTGCACATTGGACAGCATTCCTGTCTACCTTAGCTGGCAGATTCATGTGAAAGCCTCGTGTGACGCTAATGTGCTGAAGTTTTTGTCCTGTTGTTCATTTTTTTCAGATATATAAATGTCAAACTACGGAAACTGTAATACTGTTGCTCTTTCACCTTTTTGATTCCTTAATGGACTGGCTGTTACTTTCATAGTATGTTTTTCACTGTCTGTCTGACCAGCCAAATCTTTAAAATGATATTAGGAAATTAATTTAAATCCCCCTCCCCCCCTCCCAAAAAAAAGAAAAAAAACTCCGATACTCAAGATTTAAGGTCCTCTGTACAAGAGACAACTGTTTAAATGTGCTTTATATTTATCTTTATCAGAATGAATTGTTAGCATATCAGATGAATAGAAATATGCACTGAACATTATGTTGCTCCTTCATATTGAATAATAATATAAATTTCCATATATATATATTACTACGTAGTGTTGCATCTGGGACATCATTGCAAAAATCATTTGGATTAAATTTTTTTATCACCTGGTAAATTATAAATATATTTGGTAACTATACAGCATATAAAAATTACTGTAATGATTGTTATATTATTTATTTACTTGTCTGTCTGTGTGTCTCCACTTGAAATGTAGGATCTGTTCAGAACCAAGTTGACCCGAGGACTAACTGATCTGGAATCAAATATGGTGCACACTTTGCCATGGATTTACTGCCTCCCATGCTTCTGTATCTGCAGGGGCAAAGGAATTCAATCTTGGCATATTTGATCCATGGGTTAGTTAATCTGCAGGTCAGATTGGTTCTGCACATGTCCATATACTGTGGAAGCTTTCATTGTGCTTTACACACTGACTTAGGACCGCATATTTATGAAATTCTTAATTTATTTTAAAATTTACTGTCAAGACCTGTTTTACATAGTTTTTTACACTTTATATATATATGCATATTAACACTTGACCTGGCTTTTTACATGTAGTTTAGAAGTCATTTGTATATTCCTTTTTTTTTTTTTTTTTTTTTTTTTTGGGGGGGGGGAGGAGGTGAGAAAAAGTATATTTGGGTGAATAAAAGCATGTTAATATTAACAATTTTATGTAATAATAATGTATATAAATGACTGAAATAATGTGCGGTTAGTAGATATTGTACGCTTCTTTTGATATACATAGGCCATAAATTGAGAAGCTACAGAGTTTGACTCCCATGTAGTTGTAAAAGTGTCATTGTCATATATGTGTATAAATAAATGTGAATTTAAAGTCTGCTGTCAGTTTACATGTTGCTTGTAATTATTTCATTGTCACCTAGTATATACATATGTCACTATGTCAACCCTCTCTGACAAGTTCTGGAGCATGTTGTGACAAACTTGGCACAGTTTTCACTGTATATGGCAGCTACTTTATTTTAAAATAAGACCATTTAATTTAACTTTCACTTTCACTTTGTATTTAATTTAATTTAACTTTCACTGGCGATTTTAAATTCTTTAAATTAGCCGACTCATCTTATAATGGACATTCAATGCAGATATGCATTTAATTTAAATTTGTAAAAAAGACATTACAATCAATTGGTTTTCAGAAAGTTGTCATTATGCACCTTGGTTCAGAAAGGGTTAACAATCACTGCTTCGATGTTCATGCTTAGTGTCTGACATTGCTTATAAAGTATCACTAATATTAGTTACAGATGTTTGATATTAGTTTCACATTATAAGACAGTACTTTATGATGCCATAGGAGTTATTTTAGGGTATGGCAGAAGTATGGGAAGTCAGAGACGTTTTTGGTGACCTTTTTTTTCTATAATTTTAGATGGATGTGTTATTAATAGTTTATTACTGCTTATTCTAGCATTCCAGTCCTTCCTTTGTTTAAGAGAGCAGTCCAAAGTTGGCTTTTAGTAGAAAAGTGTTGTCGTAAATTATAATTGCTTTATTTCACTGTGCTTGCTTCTGACTTTTTAAACACTTGCTTCAGATACTAGGTTTTTGCATTTAATGAATGTTATTTTTCAGATTAAAAGGTGGATACAGTAATGTTGCCAATAAGAAACTTGTTATACATAAAATGTTTGTAATAAAGAGAGTTTTTTTTTTAAGGAGAAAACAGTTCATATTATAAGGCGTAAAAGTTCACTATCTATCGTAAAATTAGATAAGCACACACATTTTAGAATTTATTGATTATTTCAAAACAGTTAATGTTAATCAAGAAACATGTATAACAATTAAGACTCTCATTGTTTTGATAACGGATCCTTTATTCCTTCATGATGATATTAGTTATAGGAGCAC